>NC_039368.1:42143597-42444193 GCF_003573695.1 Papaver somniferum
CACTTCTTACCAGAATCCCATCAATTCGATCTCTCCTCTCAATTTCAGTCGAACCCATGAATTTCAACATCTTCACTGCTTCATCTTCTTCATAATCTTCAATGTCAGTCACCAGAAACCCTAAACTGTGGCTTTGCCTCTCAACAGCAGCATCTCCACATCAATCATATACCCATTCTTGATTCAAACCAATTGACAGCACCACCAACAAACCCTTCTCATCTATCCTGCTCAAACTCCATTCAGTCTTGACTCATTCAATCGGCAGCAGCAACAACTAACGACAGAGCTTCCCCTGTCTCAGATTCAACATAAGCCAATCAATTACTCCAAAATCGAACACCCAATCTTCATTTACCTGTTATTAACTGATTACAACCACCAGGACCCTAATTCCATCATCAATATCTTCCAGATACGACAACCCATTCTTCAATTCTTCCATTTCAGATCTTCCACAAAACCTTGAGCGTCACCTTCTTCTGATTCAATTTCTACTCATCAGAAGTATAATATTTGAATTATTCCTCACCAATTTCTCTGGTAATTCCTCGATCGAGCACCAATCATTGCCAGTAGTAGCAACGCAGCCATATCCTTTATTATCTCCTCTGAGTTAGGGAAGAAATATTAAGAAATCATTTTCTCTGAAGTCTAGGGTTAGGTAATAACAAGAAGTGCTATGGACACCCATCTATGGTGGTTAAGGGCCAACCAGCTCAAACATGGCTTGTCGGTTTCAGAAAACTGACAGCCTAATTCTGCTTCTTTGCTCAACTGTCAGCTGCGAGGAACCGACAGCTCATTCTTCGCCTGCGACTTGATCTTATTGCTCCAGATGAACGCTTTCTTCTTCCTCGAATTCTTCCACCAGCAGCAAGCTCAGACCCACTTCTTCTTTTCAATTTCACTTCATCACTAAAGCATTCGTGCTTTTCAGACAGATATTTGCATCACTAAAGTCGACATGCTTTTTAGACAGAAATTAATAAATAGAAGCAAATAATGAGAAATAGTTCGTCTCCAACCGCAGTTGCACATGAGATGAGACTTTTGCATTGTTTCTTCTTATTTTTTTTTTCAAATGACTCCAAAGTACCTAAACACTCAAAAACAAACATAAGATACATATTTTACAAGAAAACTTAGCAAAGAAAGCATAAACAATAGATAAATATTAAGATGTTTTAGACACCTATCAAATTCCCTCACACTTAGACTTTGCTAGTCCTCTAGCAAATCAAACAAAATAATTCTAAGACATACATACAACTCCGTGTCGTCGAGGCTACGGTTACTCTTAGCATAAATAACAAGCCTTTGAACCCCTAGGTGTCCCTAGTGGACGACTTATAGTCTCGTGAAGGTTTACAAGAGGTCTACCTACAAAACCTATATTTCCAACTCCGGCCACCTGTGACAAATTTATGAACGAATCCAAAATGACTACAGGAGAAGGTGCCTTGCGAATCCATATTAATATATAAATAAATAAAGCTCTATACGGAAAGTTGAACAAACCACAATACTCGGAATATAACTAACCACAATCACACATGAATAGACTAAGAAGATGGATATAGAGATAGACGTTTGCGAATGCTGACTAAGTGAATGGTGTGTCCCATATCTGTCCGAAGGTCCCCGCCAAAACAGAACTAAAAATCATATTGGATTGAGCTACTGGTCTGAATTCTAATATCAACACAGCCAGCATATACAAGGGAACCAGCCGTAGATAAACTTAATTCTATATCAATTCACTTGCATATACAAGGGAACCAGTGATCGATTTTATTCAACACAATAATAATAAAATTTTCTTTTTCTTTTTTCTTTTTTCACTTTTTTTTTTCCGAATTGACAACATGATTGAATCTTTTGGATCCAAGCGCATGCTTCTTGTCAGCAGATTACATGGTAATTCCCGTGGATCCTGCATTCCACGCTTGTTTAGGCGACGGAGACAGGAAGAACACACACATATTGCTATCAAAGTGTCAATTTTATTTATAGTTTTTTTTATATGTACATCATTTGGACAAATTGGTCTGATTTTTTTTTGTAGTAACTCAATCACTCTATTTCATCCTAGCACTGATAACAATTCGATATTTGTGCCCCACCAAACCACTTAGAGAAACAATAGATAAATATGGAAAAATAAAAATAGAACGTGATATAGTGACATTACGAGATATGGTAACAACTATCATGTTATTTATAATACTTGAGCTATGTCCATCCTTTTAGTTAATGGGTTCCTCAACTCCTGCAATCAAGATGGTTCCATCCACTTATATTGTTTAGTGACATCCTAAAGGCACAAGTTTCTAAATTTCGGAGTTCATAAAGCAAATTTTTTTTCTCTTGTTTTTCTAATTTTTATTTTTATTTCTTTTTTTATTAAAGGCATCAAACAAACTATACAAACATATAAATGCCCCCCACACTTAAACTTTACGTTGTCCTCAATGTAAATCTAGTCATTCAAAGTAAAGTTCAAGGTGGGAACTTCCGCAAATGATATGCAAAAATAAAGATAAAATGCTTAAAAATAAAAAGAGAAAGAAAAAGATACAAAACCGGTGGGTTGCCTCCCACTTAGCGCTTGGTTTAAAGTCGTCAGCCCGACATATCCTTGCAAGACGAATTCCCCATACACCAACATTCTGAAAAGTTGGGGATTCTCCCATAGAACCTGTTTTGCAAACACTAGCTTCACACAAATATTAGTATGAGAAAACAGAAGTGAAGCTATCGCCCCATCGAAGTTTCCCCCACACTTATTCTTTTCTACACTTGGAAGTGTATAAAGAACATAGAAAACAGGAACTTCTATGGTTTTTTCTTTGCAAACATTCATAGTATGAGAATCAAATGTTTCTTATGGCGGATATCGAGAAACAAAGTCATTTAAAAATATTCTCGAAGCACATACATGATAGACACATTTTTGTGTCCGATTTGTCTCGATTCTATATATTGTTAGGGCTCACTTTTGTACTTATTATGGTGTTTTATTTATTTGTAGGTGTTTTTGGCCAATAAACATTTTTGGAAAAAATTGGCTCGAAAAGTTGTCGGAAAGCACCCGGAGGACATTTGCTATTCGGACTCTCACTTTGGATAAGGGGTAACCTAATTACTAAGGGGCATCCCATTTCCAGGCAGTTGCTAATCGCACCTCTACTCTGGATAAGGGGCAACCATCTTCAACATTTCAAAAAACAGGTTTTTGGCGGGAAAATAGGTGCAGTGAAGAACAGTTTTGGCAATCGTGATTTGGAGGAGTTTGAGGTCGATTAAACCTCTGATTTTCATAGGATAGACTCCTTATGGGTCTAGGAATCTGATATGGGTGTTTAAATCGAGTAGACTGGGCTCAATCGACGGATTTTTCTCACAACAGAAAATATGGAAAGTCACGTGTGTGACCTGTTTTAGGGAATTTTAGAGAGATTAAAGCGCTGTAAAACTTCCCAAAGATTTGTATCTATCTAAGGAAGAGTTTAGAATAAAAAGGAAAGCTCAGAAACGCGTAGAAATTCTAAAAAAAAAAGAAATTTCCGCAACTTGGCCGTGAAGAGAAGGAAAGAGATTTTGGAAGATTTGGGAGAGATTTAATCGGTATTTTTGATATAAATAGATGTTTTGGGTCATATAGAAGAGGTGTCGAGAGTTTGGGAACCTAAGGAGAGCCAGAGAAGAAGAAATCAGATCTTTACCAAACTCTGTTTCTGCTGCTGCTGAAGTGGAAGAACGCGAAGAACATTGACGCACAGGAAACAGTCGCAGAACAGTGTCGTTGTTTAACAGCTGAAGAACATTAAGCTGTGCAGGGCAGTCGTATTTTAGGGTCTTAAAATCAGCGACAAAGCAACAGTTTTTCTGTAACATTTCCATTGTAACAGCTGTTTTGCAACACCAATACACTGTTGCAAACATTCTGTGTTATTATTTTTCACTCTTTTAATCATCTTTTGAGCAACAAACACATATTTTGAGATCATGATTAATATGAGGAGCTAAACCCCATTGCTGAGGCGATAGAGGAAGCTATTTTTCCAACAAAAAGTGGTATAATCTATTTTATCTTTTTATTTGCAATAATTATATGATTATTTGCCTTGAACTATTATTGAATATGATTTTTATTTGAGTGATTGTGATCTATTTTGATGGAGTATGCTTAGTTTTAAGACTTTTGATGCTTCATACTTGGTATTTACAATTATTACTTTTGAAAATCTACTTGTTGCAATATTTTAGAATCAAATTAAACAAGAAAATTGCATAAATATAAGTATTGGTTTAATCACTTTGAACTTGGAAAATAGTGGAATCTTAGCCTCGGTGTTTCTTTTAGTATTGATATCATCTTTGATTGAGTTTGCTCTAATTTTTAGTGAATTTTATATTTTAATATTAGAATTTAAGTCTAATTAATATCCTTCACAAGTCTGAGAATCGGACCACTTTCACCACTATCTATAAATCACATCAATTTTTGGCGCCGCCGACGAGGACTTGTTTTTAGGGTTTTAGATTCATTTTATTTTATTTATTTTATTTTATTATTATTTTTGTCCTTTTTTATGTTTTTGGGTATTTATCTTGTGTCTACAGGTTCTGGATCATAAATAAAATTGAGCCAAGGAGTTTGGTGATTTCATAAAGACTTGGAGCTAAAGATTTAAGCAAAAAGAACAGAAAAGAAGACAATTTTATTTTAGAAAATTTTAGTTTAGGGTTTGTTTATTTTATTTAAAAAAAAACTGTATTAGGGTTTATTATTTTTGTAATTTTTCTTTATTTTTTTGGACTTTTGGACTTTTGGACTTTGGGACATTATTTTTTTTATTACCCTACGGAAGGGTACTTTAAATATAAACTGTTTGCGGAGAAGGAGGACAATTACGATATTGTCTCTGCACCTTGGGTTCGTACACTAGACATCGGAGTCAGTGGCATGAGTCGACTACAACCGATTCATCCCCTGTCTGGAACGGGAGGTAAGATTCTAAACACTCGCGAATCCCCTGTCAGCGAGTTACTGGACTCCTTCGTATGCATATATGTTGAGAACTGAATACAGACATTTATTTTTCTAATAAAGGGCAAGGTCTGGCCCTACAAGATAAGGGTTCGGATTTCATCACCGTTCTCTTTTTGCCCGCTTTAGGAACACGTAACCTACGCGAACCTAAGCCTAAAATTTTGACTAGAACGAGACCGATAGGGTAACGAGCTTAACAGGAAAGTCATTCTAAAAATATTGGTTACTCTTCTAAGCATACTTCGAAGTTCTCGACGGTTTCTGTAAGTTGAATGCGTGACTGCGCCTCCTTGTAATACCGGTGAGGCCTTGGATATCAAAGCTCCATCGAGCTTCCCTCGCCTCTATTCAACTTACGTTAACTCGGATTGATTCCAGAGGGGTTTGCTTAAATTATAACGAATTCCCGTTCGAAGGATTAGAAGCTGGTCTAGAAACAATCTAAGTGGAGCCATCATGCTTTTTGTTTGCTAGAAATCAATAGGTTTGATTTGGTTGAGTCAGTCTTGATCTGTGTTTGCTTACCCTTCCAATTTAGAAAATTATATTGTATGCCTGAACGTAAAAGAGACACACTAGGTAGATTTGTTAAAGAGAAACCTAGTAGTTCGAAGCGTCTCGATTACCTTAATCTAGAAAGTCCGGCTTTTGAAGATTCTGTTTTTGAACGTTCTTTGACTGAGGAGAGAATCCATGTTGCTCCGGTAGCGCCAGAAATGGCAACTTTGAAAGCTTTGTTGAATCCAACTAGGAATACCCGTCCTTCGTGTATTAAGTTAGCTGAAATGGAGGCACCCTATGAACTGAAACCTTGGACCTTACAGATGCTCCCAATCTTTTTAGGGAAAGAAAATGAAAACCCTTATTACCATGTTAGGGATTTTGAGGAAATTTGTAGTACTCTAAGAATTAGAGGCTTAGATGATGATGCTTTGAAACTTAGGTTATTCCCATTTTCCCTGAAAGATAAGGCCAAGTCGTGGCTGTATAGTTTGGACTCCGAGTCAATTGAGACATATGAACAACTTACATCTGCCTTTTTCAATAAGTTTTTCCCTAGGCACAAAACATCGTCTATTAGGACGCAAATATGCACATTTTCACAACAAGAGGGAGAATCTTTATATAGGTATTTGGAAAGGTTCAATGATTTATTATCCCAGTGTCCTCATCATGGTTTAGAAAAGGTTAGGCTAGTTCAGATCCTTTATGAGGGTTTAGATTATTCCACAACGACCATGGTTGAGTCTCTATGCACTGGTGGATTTGAAAACCAAACTGTTGATGCGGCGATGGAATTTTTTAATGAAATCGCCGAAAAAACCCAGCAATGGGAAAATAGTAGGGCACCCCAGAAAACAATTCTTTTAAGTAGAGGAAACGTTAATAGGGTAGAAGGAGGCTATGAATCAGATGCCAAAATTGCTGCTATAGCAAAAAGGTTAGAAGCCTTAGAAGTGGGCCAGACTAGTGGTAGAGTGGAGCCTTTTTGGGAAGGCCAGAATATTGAAGAGCAGGCCAATGCTCTTTATAATAACACTAGATTTGATAACCGTCAAAAGATTGACCCATATTCAGAAACCTATAATCCTGGTTGGAGAAACCATCCGAACCTTTCGTGGTCTAAGGGCCAAAGTCAAGGTCAGTTTAGTAATTCTAATGCTCCCCCAGGTTTTGGCTATACTAAGAATCCTTCAGGACTAGCTCAGTTTCAGAATCAGTCAGATAAGAAAATCCTAAGTTTAGAGGAATCTCTCGCCTTGTTAACTCAGCAAACTGCAAAATTCCAGTTATCCGTAGAACAGAGTCTACAAGCTAGTAACAGGATAGGACAAGAAAATAGTCAGGCTATTTCCGAGTTAAAAACCCAGGTTGGTCTGATAAGTGATTCTTTGAGAGAAAAAGGTAAGTTTCCTAGTCAAACACAACCCAACCCTAGAGGAGTTCATGAATTAGGTGCAAAACCATCGAATCAATTGAATGTGTTAGAACCCTTAGAAGTGGTAGAGTTGTAGACAATAAGGTAACCATGCCCGATAGTGAACATACTGTAGTTCACCCCTCAGGATCTCACCTCTCAGGACCAGTAGCTGAAGAGACTGATAAAGTTTCTGATGATGTGAATTCGGTTCCTGAAAGGTCTGATTTTAGGCCTAGAGCCCCATTTCCTCAGCTATTAGTACCAACAAAGAAGGAATCGAACTTTAATGACATAGTGGAGGTTTTTAAGCAAGTTACCATAAACCTTCCCTTATTAGATGCAATTAGGCAAATTCCTGCTTATGCCAAGTTCCTTAAGGATATGTGTACGCGAAAGCGAAAACTTAGCGTCCATAAGAAAGCCTTTTTAGCTAGTCACGTAAGTTCAATCATTCAGAACACCACAACTCCAAAGTACAAAGACCCAGGTTCTCCTACCATTGCTTGCACAATAGGTAACTTCCGGGTAGAAAAAGCTTTACTTGACTTAGGAGCCAGTGTGAACTTACTGCCATTCCATGTATACTTACAGCTAGGACTTGGTGAAATGAAACCTACTCAGATGACACTGCAGTTAGCTGATAGGTCTGTTAAAATCCCTCGAGGTGTTATCGAGGATGTTCTTATTGAGGTCGACAAGTTTATTTATCCAGTGGATTTCGTGGTCCTAGATACCCAACCTGTCCCTGACCCAGAGAACCAGATACCTGTGATTTTAGGTCGCCCATTTTTAGCTACGTCTAATGCGATCATTAACTGTCGAAATGGTGTGATGAGTTTATCTTTTGGTAATATGACTATGGAGATGAACATTTTTAATGTCAGTAAGCAACCTCATGAGCTAGATGACACATGTGTTGAGGAGGTGAACATGATAGAAGCCTTAGTTCAGGAGTCATTACCAAACATCTTGTCTGAAGACCCATTAGAAAGTTGTCTATCCCATTTTGGTTTAGATTTTGACGACGATAGCACTATTGAACAGGTGAATGCTCTATTAGATTCTACCCCTGTGTTAGACACTGATAGATGGAAAGCTAGGTTCGAACCGTTACCAGTTTCTGAGACTACCCTAATTCCTTCTTTAGAAGAGCCCCCAAAGTTGGACCTTAAACCACTACCCGATACTCTAAAGTATGTGTTTTTAGGCCCATCTGAGACTTTACCTGTGATTGTAGCTTCCAATTTGGATAGTGATCAGGAAAGTAGGCTAGTAAATGTACTTCAAGACAATAAGGAAGCTTTAGGGTGGACTATAGCAGACATTAAGGGTATAAGTCCTACTGTGTGTATGCATCAGATTCATTTAGAGGAAGACTCCAAACCTTCTAGGGAGATGCAACGTCGACTGAACCCTAACATGAAAGAGGTAGTTCGAAAAGAGGTGCTTAAGTTGTTAGATGCGGGTATTATTTACCCAATTTCAGACAGTAAGTGGGTCAGCCCTGTTCAGGTTGTCCCCAAGAAATCAGGTATCACTGTAGTCCAGAATGATAATAATGAATTAATCCCAACCCGAGTGACCACGGGATGGCGGTGTGTATTGACTATAGGAAATTGAACAAGGTCACAAGGAAGGATCACTTTCCCCTTCCTTTTATCGACCAAATGCTAGAGCGATTAGCTGGACATAGTCACTATTGCTTCTTAGATGGCTACTCCGGTTATAATCAGATCGTTATTGCCCCAGAAGACCAAGAGAAAACCACTTTTACCTGTCCCTTTGGTACCTTTGCGTATAGACGCATGCCTTTCGGGCTATGTAATGCCCCTGCAACTTTTCAGCGTTGTATGATGAGCATATTTTCTGATATGGTAGAACGGTTCTTAGAGGTCTTTATGGATGATTTTTCAGTGTTTGGTTCATCTTTCGATGAGTGCTTGCATCATTTGACATTAGTGTTGACTAGGTGTAAGGAAAAAAATTTAGTGCTTAATTGGGAAAAATGCCATTTCATGGTTAAATCAGGAATTGTATTAGGGCACATCGTCTCTTCAAAGGGTATAGAGGTAGACAAAGCCAAAGTTGACCTTATTAAGACTTTACAGGTCCCAAAAACCGTAAAAGATATTAGGTCATTCCTAGGGCATGCAGGTTTTTACCGTCGATTCATTAAGGATTTTAGCTTGATTTCTAGACCTCTTTGCAATTTGCTTGCAAAAGATGTTAAGTTTGTCTTTGATGATGCTTGTTTAGAGGCTTTTGAGAAGCTTAAAACTTTACTCACTACTGCCCCGATAGTCCAGGCACCTAACTGGAACCTACCCTTTGAGATTATGTGTGATTCTTCAGATTATGCTATAGGCGTTTTAGGACAACGAGAAAACAAATTACTTCATGTGATTTATTATAGAGAAAACTCTGAATGATGCCCAAATGAACTACACAACTACCGAGAAGGAACTTTTAGCCATCGTGTTTGCCTTGGATAAGTTTAGGTCCTACCTATTAGGTTCTAAGATCATAATCTATACAGATCATGCTGCTTTGAAATACCTTTTATCTAAGAAGGATACCAAACCTAGATTGATTAGATGGATCCTATTGTTACAGGAATTTTCCCAGACATTAGAGACAAAAAGGGTGCAGAAAATGTAGTAGCATCACTTGTCTAGGCTAGTTGTTAGTTCCCCTAGTGATTCCCTTCCTATAAGGGATAGCTTTCCTGATGAACAATTGTTCTCTGTTTCCCAATCACCTTGGTATGCAAATATAGTGAATTATCTTGTTACTGGTCGAACCCCTCAACATTGGGGTAAGCAAGATCGTTCTAGGTTTTTAGCCGAGGTTAAGCATTTCTTTTGGGACGATCCTTATCTGTTTAAGTATTGTCCGGACCAGATTATTAGGAGATGTGTATCTGAGAGTGACCAGTCTAGTATTATCTCCTTTTGTCATGAACATGCATGTGGGGGTCATTTTAGTGCTAAGAAGACTGCTGCTAAGATTTTGCAGTGTGGATTTTACTCTGGCCTTGTTGTTTAAAGATTCCCATAGTCATTGTGTTTCTTGTGAGCGTTGCCAGAAGTTAGGAACCATTTCCCGTAGAAATATGATGCCTTTGAACCCTATTTTAGTGATTGAGGTCTTTGATGTGTGGGGCATTGATTTTATGGGTCCATTTCCTATTTCGTTTGGTTATCTTTACATACTTGTCGCTGTAGACTATGTGTCTAAGTGGGTTGAGGCGGTTCCGTGTAAAACGAATGACCACAGGGTCGTAGTCCAGTTTTTGAAAGAGAATATACTTACACGTTTTGGTACGCCGCGAGCTATAATTAGTGATGGAGGTTCACACTTTTGTAATAGACCGTTTGCTCTTTTAATGAAACAATACGGTATTACCCATAAAGTAGCAACCCATATCACCCTCAGACTAGTGGTCAGGTAGAGGTTTCCAATAGGGAAATTAAACGTATTCTAGAGAAAACAGTTAATCCAAATAGGAAAGACTGGTCGTCGAGGCTTACTGATGCCTTATGGGCTTACCGTACTGCGTTTAAGACACCCATTGGAATGTCACCTTATCGTTTAGTGTTTGGCAAGGCATGTCACCTGCCTGTTGAGTTAGAGCATCGAGCCTATTGGGCTATTAAGAACTTAAACTTTTCACTTGACAAGGCAGGAGCTCAAAGAAAGCTCCAGCTCAATGAGTTGGACGAGATTCGTAGAGATGCATACGATAGTGCTAAGGAGTATAAGAACAAAATGAAACTTGTGCATGATAGGAATATTTTACGAAAGTCATTTTCTCCAGGTCAAAAAGTTCTTCTGTATGACACTCGTTTGTATCTATTCCCCGGGAAGTTGCGCTCTCGGTGGACCGGTCCTTTTGTGGTCCGTACTGTTTTTCCTCATGGCGCTGTTGAGATTGAGACACCAGATGGTAGTAGTTCTTCGAAGGTTAACGGTCAGCGATTGAAGCCCTTTTTAGAGCCTTTTCCTACAGGTGATGTTGAGGAGGTCCCTCTGGAGGACCCTGTTTACCTTGATTGACCATCGAGGCGATTTTGTATGTTGTATAATATTTTTATAGGTTTTTGGTTACACTTCACCCAGGTACTATCTTTCCGACTTCTCTCTTTACTATTTCCTCATGTTACTTATATTTTTGGTACTGTTCTTTGATTAGAAACATTGAGGACAATGTTAGATTTAAGTTTGGGGGTGGGGTAGAACTTTTTGTTACCTTTTCGTTGCAATAAATAAACTCCAGAGCCTAGAAATTTATCCCTATTAAGGATGACACTAACCAATCTAAGTGGATGGAAGCATTTTGGTTGTAGGAGTTGAGGAACCAATCTGACTAGATGGCAACATCTAAAGAGTCTATTCATAAAAGCACAGGTGTTAGAAATAACATGATAGTTTCACCATATCTCGTTGAGTCCTTTTCACTTCTGTTTTTATTTTGTTTTGTTTTTAAACTATGTTTCTCTAAGTGATTAGGTGCGGCTCACGATTCAAGTTGTTACCAATGCTAGGGTGAATTAGAGTGATTGAGACACAAAAAAAAAAAGAGACCAGACCATCAGACCAACTGGAATAAATTCAATAAAGTCGACCACTGGAACCCTTGTATATGCCAGTTGTGTTGACCTAGAGTTAGGATTATCGACCACTGGTACCCTTGTATATGACAGTGTGTTGATATTAGTCAGACCGGTATCTCAGTCCATTAGGATAGGTTCATTTTGGCGGAGGCCTTCAGACAGATATGAGAAACACCGTTCACCTAGTAAACATCAAAACCATCTATGTTTTTCTATATCCATCTTCTTGATCTATCCATATGTTTTTCTGAGTAGAGATCTGTCACTTCATATGAATTTTAGTATACTTGAGTGAAAACTCGTGTACAACAATTGGAATTTCGCATCAGGGTACTTTCTCCTGTAGCCAATAAGTATGCCAACCAAGGAGATTCTTTAGTGCCTTCCAAGGTTCTGTGTAGATAGCTAGGGTCTGGAGTATAAAGGTTTTGTGGGTATACCTCTGGTAAGCCCTCCGGAGACAACACTCCGCCACTAGCGACACCTAGGGGTTTAAAGGCTTATTGCATATGCTAAATGCAATTGACGATGCCTGCGACAGTAAGTTAGGATTTTATTTCTATTTTATTTTTGCTCAAGGACTAGCAAATAATAGGTTTGGGGGTATTTGATAAACACATTTTTGTACTTATTATGGTGTTTTATTTATTTGTAGGTGTTTTTGGCCAATAAACATTTTTGGAAAAAATTAGCTCGAAAAGTTGTCGGAAAGCACCCGGAGAACATTTGCTATTCGGACTCTCACTTTGGATAAGGGGTAACCTAATTACTAAGGGGAATCCCATTTTTAGGCAGTTGCTAATCGCACCCCTACTATGGATAAGGGGCAACCATCTTCAACATTTCAAAAATCAGGTTTTTGGCGGGAAAATAGGTGCAGTGAAGAACAGTTTTGGCAATCGTGATTTGGAGGAGTTTGAGATCGATTAAACCTCTGATTTTCATAGGATAGACTCCTTATGGGTCTTGGAAACTGATATGGGTGTTTAAATCGATTAGACTGGGCTCAATCGACGGATTTTTCTCACAACAGAAAATATGGAAAGTCACGTGTGTGACCTGTTTTAGGGAATTTTAGAGAGATTAAAGCGCTGTAAACCTTCCCAAAGATTTGTATCTATCTAAGGAAGAGTTTAGAATAAAAAGGAAAGCTCAAAAACGCGTAGAAATTCTAAAACAAGAAATTGCCGCAACTTGGCCATGAAGAGAAGGAAAGAGATTTTGGAAGATTTGGGAGAGATTTAATCGGTATTTTTGATATAAATAGATGTCTTGGGTTATATAAAAGAGGTGTCGAGAGTTTGGGAACCTAAGGAGAGCCAGAGAAGAAGAAATCAGATCTTTACCAAACTCTGTTTCTCCTGTTGCTGCTGCTGAAGAGGAAGAACGCGAAGAACATTGACGCACAGGAAACAGTCGCAGAACAGTGTCGTTGTTTAAAAGCTGAAGAACAGTAAGTTGTGCAGGGCAGTCGTATTTTAGGGTCTTAAAATCAGCGACAAAGCAACAGTTTTTCTGTAACAGTTTCATTGCAACAGCTGTTTTGCAACACCAATACACTGTTGCAAACAGTCTGTGTTATTACTTTTCACTCTTTTAATCATCTTTTGAGCAACAAACACATATTTTGAGATCATGATTAATATGAGGAGCTAAACCCCATTGATGAGGCGATAGAGGAGGCTATTTTTCCAACAAAAAGTGGTATATTCTATTTTATCTTTTTATTTGCAATAATTATATGATTATTTGCCTTGAACTATTATTGAATATGATTTTTATTTGAGTGATTGTGATCTATTTTGATGGAGTATGCTTAGTTTTAAGACTTTTGATGCTTCATACTTGGTATTTACAATTATTACTTTTGAAAATCTACTTGTTGCAATATTTTAGAATCAAATTAAACAAGAAAATTGCATAAATATAAGTATTGGTTTAATCACTTTGAACTTGGAAAATAGTGGAATCTTAGCCTCAGTGTTTCTTTTAGTATTGATATCATCTTTGATTGAGTTTGCTATAATTTTTAGTGAGTTTTATATTTTAATATTAGAATTTAAGTTTAATTAATATCCTTCACAAGTCTGAGAATCGAACCACTTTTACCACTATCTACAAATCACATCAATACATTCAAGCCAATAAGAGGTAAATGAGAAGAATCAATATGCAAAGGTTTAGACAAACCTCGCACAATATCTTGTAACACGGAATCCTCTTCATCCTTGAAAAATTCAAGTGAACTATTCACTTCTTGTATATCGTGGTCCTCTATCAAACCTTGCAACCATTCTCCGTCCGTTTCTGCCTTAACCAAAATCTCGGCATCAAAATCTTCATTACAATCATTTGCAAGCTCAATTGGGTCTTCCAAAATATTGGTCATATCGTTTTCATTCTCAACACACTCCTCTTTGTTGCAAGGTACATACTCCACTGGGATTCAAGTATCACCATAAGGAACTTTTGTAGAACACTCATTGCATCATCCTCAAGCTCTACTTTTTGAATAGGTTCTTGATCGTTATAAAGATCAATGCTCGAGTAAGCTACACTAGTGTCATCACATTCCTTTTCATCCTCACCTTGATCGCAAAAAGACTCTATTGTACACTCCTCGGGGATGTCACCATAAATTGGTTCAAGCAATGTATTTGCATAGTCATCGTCACTATCATAGTTAACATAAGATTGGCTACCACTTCCCAAAGATTGGTCTTTTGCAGAATTTTGCATGTCCTCTTTGTATTCTTCAATGCCTTGTCTTAAATTTGAAACACCTTTTTGAAGCTCTTGGAGTGATCCATCCAAATTTTGAAAATAGTGTTCCATTTGTTGGTGAAGCTTGTTCGACAAGGAAAAAGTAGAATCACTTACTTCAGCATTGCTAGGCCAATTATATTCCCTTTGAATGGGTGAATGATCATAACTATGATCAGAAATTGGGCGAAACATACTATCAGCATATTCGATCGATGAAACTGGCTCCATGCTTGGTTGTCTACAAACTGACTCCATGCTGACCATAAATTGTTGCATCTCATCTACCAAACTCGAAGAAATATGAATAGGAGTACAACTAGTCTCCCCTCCTTGTGGTTGCTCACTTACATACCTACCATAAGAAGGTTGATATGTATGAGAATAACTCAAAGGATACGTAGAATATTGACTATAACCAAATGATTGGTTTTGATTGTATTCTCCGCAAGGGTGATAGTTATCATAATTTTGTTGAAGTTGATAACCGTACCCATTGTTCCAATATGCTCCGACCATAGAAAATGGTACCTGAAACAAGAGTTCTCAAAACTATGTCAAAAACCAGAAAATAAAAACAAAACTAAAAACAAAAAACAAGAAACCAAAAACAAGTGACAACCGCTGCCTACCCGGCAACGACGCCAAAATTTGGTCGTTGTCGTATGCGTCAAAAATAAATTACACTTTCTCACTACTCAAAATATAAAATATAGCAAGGGAAAGAAAGGATCGTTCCCACAGAGAGTACTAGGTTGTCAAGTTGGTTCGGTTTCCTATAAATAACAATGGGGGTTTTCTGATTTTTATATACTAAAATAAAATAAAATAAAAGCAAAACAAATAAATAAAGCACACAATTCAAATATGTGAAAGGATTGGTCAAGGATATCGTTTTCATCCACAAACATGCTTTTCAACAATAACTAGAATTGATATTTAATCTCAACTTTATTAACAGTCCTAAGATATCTTGATCACAAGTATATCTGGCTAATTCCCTGATTTCATCACAACCACATTAAAAGATGCATATGTGAATTCTTCCTAGAAAGCAACCTAAAGTGTAAAAGCACAATCAAGTTTAACTCCCTAAAAGCATTGAGTTCTATGGAATAAGACTAATCAAAGCAATCGAACGTGTAAAAGCACTAATCCGATTTAACAAAGGTTATGATCCACTTGTGACTACTAGGATGCATCACTACAAGCAATACTCACAATTATGCTAGTTGCAGTCAGGAATTATCACTTTTACGTACAATAACCCTAATCTAGCAATAGAGATGAAAACTAATTCAACCGATTTGCGACTTGACTAAACATGCATTCAAATCATATAACAATATTAATAGTGAATCATAAGCAACAAAGTATGGAGACAAAACTAATTCATTGCATAAAAACCATGGTTGGAATTCCAACTTATTCCTTAACCAAGATAAAATTATCTAAACATGTGAATGGAGTTCATAACAAGAAGAAAAAGAAAACCTATCATGTTTCTAAACCCTAAAATAAAAGTAGAAGAAGAGATAAGATTTCCTAGAGAACTTTGTTATATATCCTTCACTTGCGACTCTGGAAAACTCAAACTTATTGGAGAAGTCCAAGCCCAAAGCCCATCTTTGCTTGGGTTAAACCCACCAAAATTCGCAGGTCAAACTTGGTTAACTCCAGTCAAAGTCAGATGCTCAAGATCCAGTGAGGGTCAAACTCCGTTCCTGCACGGCAATACCCCATTCTACAAGCCTAACTATATGAATATTACTTCTCCCTCACCAACTGCAGCTATTTCTTGTGTTTCCACCTGAAACATTAAGAACTGCACATTCATACCAGCAGCTCAACAAACCAACAGTACCAGCAACATCAATTCTGTCCCTTTATCTCTCTTTCACCCACTGCTTCAATATAGTAGCTACATGAACTCGTTCTGAACTTGACTTCAATCCATCTGTAGCTGCATCAAACACAACTAACTCCTTCACCGCATCAAGCTCGTACCCTGCAGTTACATAACACCAACTATACATTCATGTTCTTTCAACCTGTAGCTTGAACACAGTTCATCTTCAACTGATAACATCAACTCCAACTTCTCTGATTTCAAACCAATCCATACACAGCAGAATCTCAATTCCAGCTATCTTAAGCTTCAACATCCTCTGCAATCCAGAACTCAATGCCACCAACAAGATAAACTGCAATCCACTGTTCAGCTTACCACCACTGCCTAGCCATTGCATTTGAACTGCACCTGCAATTATCTTATCTGCTTCAGATCCATATTCTCAACTTAGCCATTCACTGGCTTCATCCTTTGTAATTCACCCATTTTTCCATGTCTTGCGGCAGCATCTCTTGCCATTCCTGCAATTGCCTTAAGCTCGTCTTGCACCTGCAACTGCATCACCAGAAGCTAGAACCACGATCTCCAACCATTTGTTTTCCCTGTAGTTTCCTAATCATACATCTATAAAGGCAATAACTCCAGTTTAGCTGCAACTGCAGCTCACTCTCGAACCAACAACATCAAACAAGCAGCCATAATCCACTCCTAGCATAACCTGCAACCTCACTTCTTATCTTGTTTCTTAACTAGTAGCTCAGCACCATCATTTCACTCTCCTGCAGCTTATTTCAACCAAGAGCTGCCAGCAGTATGACCACCAATTGCAGTCCCATTCTCTAAGCATCTTCTCTGCAAGTCATATCAAGAACAACCCACATTTCATATTCTATTTCTTTGCTTCAGCTGCACAATCACCAACAAAGCCCCTCTAGCTGCAGCTAACTCACTCCCTGTAATTGCCCAGCCAGCAACAACACATAACCCTTCTTCACTTCCATGCAGCACCGCCGCAAGTGAACTTTACAATCCTGAACTGCAATAGCCTCTCAAAGCAGCACTTCTTACCAGAATCCCATCAATTCGATCTCTCCTCTCAATTTCAGTCGAACCCATGAATTTCAACATCTTCACTGCTTCATCTTCTTCATAATCTTCAATGTCAGTCACCAGAAACCCTAACCTGTGGATTTGCCTCTCAACAGCAGCATCTCCACATCAATCATATACCCATTCTTGATTCAAACCAATTGACAGCACCACCAACAAACCCTTCTCATCTATCCTGCTCAAACTCCATTCAGTCTTGACTCATTCAATCGGCAGCAGCAACAACTAACGACAGAGCTTCCCCTGTCTCAGATTCAACATAAGCCAATCAATCACTCCAAAATCGAACACCCAATCTTCATTTCCCTGTTATCAACTGATGGCAACCACCAGGACCCTAATTCCATCATCAATATCTTCCAGATACGACAACCCATTCTTGAATTCTTCCATTTCAGATCTTCCACAAAACCTTGAGCGTCACCTTCTTCTGATTCAATTTCTACTCATCAGAAGTATAATATTTGAATTATTCCTCACCAATTTCTCTGGTAATTCCTCGATCGAGCACCAATCATTGCCAGTAGTAGCAACGCAGCCATATCCTTTATTATCTCCTCTGAGTTAGGGAAGAAAGATTGAGAAATCATTTTCTCTGAAGTCTGGGGTTAGGTAATAACAAGAAGTGTTATGGACACCCATCTATGGTGGTTAAGGGCCAACCAGCTCAAACATGGCTTGTCGGTTTCAGAAAACTGACAGCCTAATTCTGTTTCTTTGTTCAACTGTCAGTTGCAAGGAACCGACAGCTCATTCTTCGCCTGCGACTTGATCTTATTGCTCCAAGTGAACGCTTTCTTCTTCCTCGAATTCTTCCACCAGCAGCAAGCTCAGACCCACTTCTTCTCTTCAATTTCACTTCATCACTAAAGCATTCGTGCTTTTCAGACAGATATTTGCATCACTAAAGTCGACATGCTTTTCAGACAGAAATTAAGAAATAGAAGCAAATAATGAGAAATAGTTCGTCTCCAACCGCAGTTGCACATGAGATGAGACTTTTGCATTGTTTCTTCTTATTTTGTTCCAAATGACTCCAAAGTACCTAAACACTCAAAAACAAACATAAGATACATATTTTACAAGAAAACTTAGCAAAGAAAGCATAAACAATAGATAAATATTAAGGTGTTTTAGACACCTGTCAAATTCCCCCACACTTAGACTTTGCTAGTCCTCGAGCAAATCAAACAAAATAATTCTAAGGCATACATACAACTCCGTGTCGTCGAGGCTACGGTTACTCTTAGCATAAATAACAAGCCTTTGAACCCCTAGGTGTCCCTAGTGGACGAGTTATAGTCTCGTGAAGGTTTACAAGAGGTCTACCTACAAAACCTATATTTCCAACTCCGGCTACCTGTGAAAAATTTATGAACGAATCCAAAATGACTACAGGAGAAGGTGCCTTGTGAATCCATATTAATATATAAATAAATAAAGCTCTATACGGAAAGTTGAACAAACCACAATACTCGGAATATAACTAATCACAATCACACATGAATAGATTAAGAAGATGGATATAGAGATAGATGTTTGCGAATGTTGACTAAGTGAACGGTGTGTCCCATATCTGTCCAAAGGTCCCCGTCAAAACAAAACTAAAAATCATATTGGATTGAGCTACTGGTCTGAATTCTAATATCAACACAGCCAGCATATACAAGGGAAACAACGGTAGATAAACTTAATTTTATATCAATTCACTTGCATATACAAGGGAACCAGTGATCGAGTTTATTCAACACAATAATAATAAAATTTTCTTTTTCTTTTTTCTTTTTTCTTTTTTCACTTTTTTTTCTTTTTTCGATTTGACAACATGATTGGATCTTTTGGATCCAAGCGCATGCTTCTTGTCAGCGGATTACATGGTAATTCCCGTGGATCCTGCATTCCAAGCTTGTTTAGGCGACGGAGACAGGAAGAACCAACACATATTGCTATCAAAGTGTCAATTTTATTTTTAGTTTTTTTTATATGCACATCATTTGGTCAAATTAGTCTGGTTTTTTTTTTTTTTGTAGTAACTCAATCACTTATTTCATCCTAGCAGTGATAACAATTCGATGTTTGTGCCCCACCAAATCACTTAGAGAAACAATAGATAAATATAGAAAAATAAAAATAGAACGTGATATAGTGACATTCCGAGATATGGTAACAACTATCATGTTATTTATAATACTTGAGCTATGTCTATCCTTTTAGTTAATGGATTCCTCAACTCCTGCAATCAAGATGGTTCCATCCACTTATATTGTTTAGTGACATCCTAAAGGCACAAGTTTCTAGATTTCGGAGTTCATAAAGCAATTTTTTTCTCTTGTTTTTCTAATTTTTATTTTTATTTCTTTTTTCATTAAAGGCATCAAACAAACTATACAAACATATAAATGCTCCCCTACACTTAAACTTTACATTGTCCTCAATGTAAATTTAGTCATTCAAAGTAAAGTTCAAGGTGGGAAATTCCGCAAATGATATGCAAAAATAAAGATAAAATGCTTAAAAAGAAAAAGAAAAAGATACAAAACCGGTGGGTTGCCTCACACTTAGCGCTTGGTTTAAAGTCGTCAGCCCGACATATCCTTGCAAGACGAATTCCCCATACACCAACAATCTGAAAAGTTGGGGATCCTCCCATAGAACCTGTTTTGCGAACACTAGCTTCACACAAATATTAGTACGAGAAAACAGAAGTGAAGCTATCGCCCCATAGAAGTTTCCCCCACACTTATTCTTTTCTACACTTAGAAGTGTATAAAGAACATAGAAATCAGGAACTTCAATGGTTTCTTCTTTGCAAACATTCATAGTATGAGAATCAAATGTTTCTAATGGAAGATATCGAGAAACAAAATCATTTAACAATATTCTCGAAGCACATACATTCAAGCCAATAAGAGGTAAAGGAGAAGAATCAATATGCAAAGGGTTAGACAAACCTCGCACATTCTCTTGTAACATGAAATCCTCTTCATCCTTGAAAAAGTCAAGTGAACTATTCACCTCTTGTATATCATGGTCCTCTATCAAACCTTGCAACCATTCTTCCACCTCTTGTAACGCTTTCTTCTTCCTCGAATTCTTCCACCAACAGCAAGCTCAAACCCACTTCTTCTCTTCAATTTCACTTCATCACTAAAGCATTCGTGCTTTTCAGACAGAAATTAAGAAATAGAAGCAAATAATGAGAAATAGTTTGTCTCCAACCGCAGTTGCACATAAGATGAGACTTTTGCATTGTTTCTTCTTATTTTGTTCCAAATGACTCCAAAGTACCTAAACACTCAAAAACAAACATAAGATACATATTTTACAAGAAAACTTAGCAAAGAAAGCATAAACAATAGATAAATATTAAGGTGTTTTAGACACCTATCAGTTGGCATGCCTTGGCGCGGAGATGTGGCTGGCATGGTATGCCATTGGCACTGTGGTGCGGCTGGCATGGTTGGCATGCCTTGGTGTGGAGATGTGGCTGGCATGGTTGGCATGCCTTGGTGTGGAGATGTGGCTGGCATGGTTGGCATGCCTTGGCGCGGAGATGTGGCTAGCATGGTATGTGATTGGCATCATGGAGCGGCTGGCATGGTTGGCATGCCTTGGCACAGAGATGTGGCTGTCATGGCATGCCATTGGCATCGTGGTGCGGCTGGCATGGTTGGCATGCCTTGGCGCGGAGATGTGGCTAGCATGGCATGCCATTTGCACCGTGGTGCGGCTGGCATGTTTGGCATGCCTTGGCGCGGAGATGTGGCTCGCATGGCATGCCATTGGCACCATGGTGCAGCTGGCATGGTTGGCATTCCTTGGTGCGGAGATGTGGCTGGCATGGCATGCCATTGGCACCATGGTGCGGCTGTCATGGTTGGCATGCCTTGGCGCGGAGATGTGGCTGGCATGGCATGCCATTGGCAATATGGTGCGGCTGGTATGGTTGGCATGCCTTGGTGTGGAGATGTGGCTGGCATGCCTTGGCGCGGAGATGTGGCTGGCATGGTATGCGATTGGAATCATGGTGCGGCTGGCATGGTTGGCATGCCTTGGCGCGGAGATATGGCTGGCATGGCATGCCATTGGCATCGTGGTGCGGCTGGCATTGTTGGCATGCCTTGGCGCGGAGATGTGGCTGGCATGGGATGCCATTGGCATCGTGGTGCGGCTGGTATGGTTGGCATGCCTTGGCGCGGAGATGTGGCTGGCATGGTATGCCATTGGCACTGTGGTGCGGCTGGCATGGTTGGCATGCCTTGGTGCGGAGATGTGGCTGGCATGGTTGGCATGACTTGGCGCGGAGATGTGGTTGGCATGGCAGGCCATTGGCAATGTGGTGCGGCTGGCATGGTTGGCATGCCTTGGCGCGGAGATGTGGCTGGCATGGTATGCCATTGGCACAGTGGTGCGGCCGACATGGTTGGTATGCCTTGACGCGGAGATGTGGATGGCATGGTATGCCATTGGCACCGTGGTGCGTCTGGCATGGTTGGCATGCCTTGGAGCGGAGATGTGGCTGGCAAGGCATGCCATTGGTACTGTGGTGCGGCTGTCATGGTTGGCATGCCTTGGCGCGAAGATGTGGCTAGCATGGCATGCCATTGGCACCATGGTGCATCTGGCATGGTTGGCATGCCTTGGCGCGGAGATATGGCTGGCATGGTATGCCATTGGCACTGTGGTGCGGCTGGCATGGTTGGCATGCCTTGGCGCGGAGATGTTGCCAGTCAGTATTGAGGGCTCTTCCGTGGAATATAGCGTATAAAAAAAAGGTACCCCAGTAATTTTTACGTAGGCATGTTGAATGATTCAATAAATGTGCTAGTGGTCGTAGTGACGTCATGTCAGATGTAAGGTTTTACGATTTTAACCCTAAGCTAAAAACCACCATCAACATTAAGTCCCCTGGTTAACTCGGAACATGAGCATTGTTGTGAGGTAAGCATAAGATGGTGACAAGCAAGGACAAAATAGAAATGGCAAGTCATGAAAAGATGATCAGGAAGATCCGTCTAACCTTTTTCAGGAGTGTTCTGAGAATCTGTGATTCTTGCGTTGACGGCCTTGCGTAAATCCTGCCCGTGATGTTGCTGGCTAGACCGTGAGAATGGTAGGGGCGGTTGTTGGCTGAGATGTGGAATGTTAGCTTGGTAAGACGCTCGCTCGGCATGGCACAGACTCTTGGCACGGTTCCAGCATGGCATGGCGCGGACTCTTGGGCACCGTGAGGCAAGGCATGGCGCGGAATGTTTGGGCACCATGAGGCAAGGCATGGCGCGGACCGTTGAACACCATGAGACTTGTTTCTTGCGGGCTCAATTGCCTTTTCCCATTCGTGGATCAAATAGGGAATCATTTCCTTATTCAAATTCCAAAAGTGTCACGCCTATAAAAGGGGTTGCTCTCCCTTTTATTTTGTACCCTTGTTCTCACGTCCTTGTGCTAGCGACAGAGTGGTAGCAATAAAGCGAGCAAGCATTCCAGGTATGTACTCCAGGATTTCTCCTTCAATATCCTTCAACCTCTTTGCTCTTTTTTTTTTATTGGCGCAAACCCTAGCCATAGGTATATCTTCTATGAACTTGTAGAAATATTTTAGCGTGAACACCGCAATAGCGTTAAACACCTCAATTATTATGCATAGTAGGCCTGCACGGGCAGGTCACTGCTACCAATTCCTTTCTCATGAAAACCTACCTTTTAGGGTTTCCCTTTTTCTTGGTGTAGCCGTGTGTATAATTTCCGTGGTGGAGCGTGCTTTCTTGGCCGGGCGCGTACTTTCCGCTGCGAGGTACGGTTTTGGCAAGAAGTGTGCTTTCCGTGGCTAAGTAGGGTTCGCTAGTTTCCATTTCTTCGGTTATGTGTGCTATGACTTGTGGTTGAAATAGGGTGGTTTGCAACCTAAATGAATTCTTCATTGCTGATAAAGTAATCTTCGTGCACCCTCCTTCCAATAGTAATTTTTTTTATAACCCTTTCTTTTATTGTAGTTGAAAGCGTAAGTAGCTTAAGAAGGTTTCGTTAGGATGTCACTTGAGAAAATCCCTACCGCGGCTTCGAAAAATATTTGCAGCTCTAAGCCAAACATGGATGATGAATTTTTCACAACGTCCGTCACAGCTAGGAGAAATCATCCTAAGTCCGTGCCCGTCCTCCTGACCGGTTCAGAGAGTGAAGGAGACACCCAGTCGGTTCGACCAGGTTGTGTAATACGATTTTGCCTTCAGAGGCAAGAGTATCATGCTTCTTCCATTGACTTCAGAATCTGTCAGAGTCCGTTGCGCTCTTTCGACAAGTGGATGCAATTCATGATAAGTCAGGACTGCGTAAAAGCAAATTTGATCAAAGCGCAAATCCTTGGAGCTGTCATAGCTTCTGCGGCGCTTCAAATCAGGAAAGATATCCCGAGCTTAGTTGCTTTCATCTATTGATGGTGCCCAGACACTCACACAGCCATATGCATGTGGGGTGAAATGATTGTCTCTTTGGAAAGCGTGGTTGTCTTGCTGAACCTTCCCATAACAAGGAATCTTGATATCACCTTGTCTGAAAATGAAGAACAAATGCACGCTGCTCTCGTTGCGAAGTCAAAAGGTTTTGTTCAGAAAGAAAGCGAGACAAGGTGTTTCTACAGCTGGTGGGTGTCTCAATGGTTCCCAGATGAGTCGAATCCAGATCAAAAGAATAGTACGCTTCATGTCGCGGAATTCTTAGTTCTTTGGTTAGACAGGGACATTTTTGACGACGGCTCTGGTAAAAAGGAAATAAGACAGGGTCTCATTCAGTTTTCCATCAGATTAGCGAAAGGTGTTGTTCTCCCCATTGGCGGCTTGTTTCTCGGTTCTCTATACACAGATTTGGATCATCTGGTTGAGGACATGCGTGCTTCAAACGACTACATGAAAGTGGGCTCGTACGTCCATGTTGCTTTTCGTCAAGCGTGGTTGTGGGAGAATCTCGAGAAGTGCGCTCCCAAATCGCTAACTTTACTTCCCTAGTCATGGGGTGGTTCTAAGATACTTCGATGGGTGAACATGCGCCCAAGATCTGGCTCGAACCTGGTTGACTTCCTTGACAATTCCTACACAATCAACTTTCGTCCATGGGATCTGGTGCACGGCTCCATAGTTCAAATAGACACTTTTGCCTCTGTTCCGAATACATTTTTGCTTTCTGAAAAGAATACGAGCATTGGTGAGGTTGTGTTCATGCGAATTTGCACGCCTGGTTATGTACCGTCTTTCTTTCGAGGATCTTGTCAGGCAGTCTCTTACAACATTGACAGGGCGGATCGACATATGGGATCTGACCAAGGGGTCCCTCTCTCTCTCGTCAGTCGGTCGTTCCATAAAACTTGTTTCCAGCTGCTCTTGATGCTAATGCTCTTGCGCCAGGTATAAGTCTTCCCTTCTTGATCTCGGTATGAAATCCGACAACAACTTACAAGTATAACATATTCTGGAAGGACGAGTTCCTTGCCATTCATGGATTCGTGAATGACGTAGTGAAGAATACCTGTGGTAAGCCTTCTGCTGCAACTTTAGCAAGACATCCATTGTTAAGGGATCCTTCCTCGCCCAAACGGAAATCTCTTAACACGGACATGGACAGTCCACAAAAGAAGGAGCGAAGGTCGAAAGATCGCGTGGGTGGTTTTCGACCAGATTCAACGGCCCTTGTGACTTTCACTTCTTCCAACGTTCGGGTATGTATTCTTTTTCTTGCCCACTCTGTCGGATTGTACAGTTTTTTCGTTACTGAAAATCTTTCCTTATTTCTTAACCAGGGTGTGAACGCCTCTGCCCATCTTGCACGTAGCTAGAAAACGGCGGCTCTCGCAACAGAGGGTGGCAATGCTCAACCTCAGAGAATGGCGTCTCTCGCGGCAGAGGGTGACAATGCCGAGACTTCTTGCGGTGAAGAAGAGCTCGAAAAGGAGGAAAACCCCGAATCTAGTGATGATGAAAATAACTCTTCCAACAGCAGCGTGAGTCTTCTTCTAGTCAGTCTGAAAGTGAATCAGTGAGTCTTCCACGTATTCTTCTTCTTCCTTCCTTCCTTTCTTTTTTTGCTTTGAAAAATGTCTAAACCACGACATCGTTGGGAGAACCCGCTCCTGAAGATGGCCCCGAGGCGGAAAACCGTGGAGATACAGCTTTGTCTCCAACCGTGGAAGCTGCGCCTGGCGGCCCGGAAATGGAGGTCGATCAAGATGAAGATGTTGTTGCGGCTCAAGTAGTGGAGAGTGCTCCGGCGACCCCTGGCGCCATTGTAGTTAGGAATCCCTTACCAGTTGCTGGTTCGGTTGCGGGTGCCCTTTTCTCTCCTCCATACTTAGTTCCTAATCCATATCATGTGTTGATCGGCGGCTTAAGCGTGCCAGCCAAATACGAGAAGTTATATACCAAGATATGGGAAAGGTATGGACACATCGCTACAACCATAAATGTTACTAGTCGGTTTCCGCTGGTCAAGCGTGTAGAGGAAGCTTTATCTTCGATTGACGACATGTGTAAAGTGAATGGCCATACCGTTTCTGAGGACGTGGTCTCAAGATGGAAGTTTCATCGTGATGTGTGGGTAGACCACGGGTTCAACGTTCCCTGGTTTGTTGAAGGTTTCTCTGAGATCGAAAGCTTACAGACCACGGCAGCTGAAGTCCCTTCCGCAGATAAGGTCGTACAGCAGGGGGCGGAAATCGAAAGGTTGTCCACGGAGCTGAAGCTGAAACGGGCGGCTCTCGAAAGCACGAAGGAGGCTTTCTCCAATAAGAGCAAGTCATTACTAGATGGTTTTCCTTGAATGTACTCCTGTTTTCTGAACTTCTTTATTTAGGCTTTTTTTTTGAAAGGCGAACAAAGCGCATGGTTCATGGTTCGATTTGAATTGATATATAATTGTCTCCTATGAGGGTTTTGGATTATTCTTTGGGATGAATTATTTTAGAATAATGTTGTTTTGATTATGACTGTAAGTAGCACAGAAATTCCAGGAGAGTCATGGAACCGTGAATGTTGTATGACAGTGGAAAGTATAGGATGAAATTTGGGAATAACATGGTGTTTGGTTTCAACGCGGAAACCTAAAGTAATCGGTTATGTATTTTTCCTGACAAGACTTACTTGCTTTTAGGGTTCTTCCCCCCCAACAAAATGGATCCCAGGACGTAAGTCCGCGTTTTATTGGCGATGTCGTGTTTCTCGCGAGAAGTCCCCAATCATTCCCCGTCGTGTGATAATTGATAACTGAGCCGTTTGGTGACTGAGCCATTGATCCTCGAGCGGATCGTTTGCTTCTACCATCTTAGAAGTCCCCAGTCACTCCTTATCGTGTGATAACTAGTAACTGGGCCGCCTGGAAATTGATATTGTAACCGAGAGATTAATCTCCCACTGTGGTCGCCAATTGTTTGAGAGTGAAAACAATTTCTGCTGATTTTGGTAATTCCGAGTGTGTGGGTGAGAACAAGTCTAAACCCTAAACAATGTACTGCAAGGGAGTACTTTGATTCGAGAGATCAATATGTACAAATCCGGCCTAAACCAAGAAATGGCCGTTCCAGACTTGCTTCAGTCACAAAGTGAAGGAGAAGGGTTGGTCTAGGGAGGGAAGCGAAGAGAGTGTTGAGACCAGAATAGTTGATCTGGGAAGAGTAGTTGTTTGACGACTTGTATCAGAAAGTGGAAAGCTAACAGAAGGGAAAGCTAACAAGTGATTTATGAGTGTTGTATTCTCCTGACCAAAACTTGTCTTTGGTGCAAATAGGTGAAACCTACTTATACAAGTCGTAACGAAACGTACCGTGGTCTCGTAAAAAGTGGAAACGGTTGAGTAAATGGAAGAAAATGGTAACGGGTAACGCCTGGAATTGATATTTCCATAATGAAGGAAACGTTTCACCATTACTTCTTGTATTTACTAACCGCCTCACTCTTATGACACTTTCCTGTAACGGGCGTAGTGTACGCCGCACGCTGTAAACCACCAGACCAATACCCTAATGAGCATCCCCCAGTTTGTGACATGTTTTGATGTCTCGAGTATTTTCGTGGAAAACGTGTAGCATGTTGCTACGTGTGGCGTGGCCAAAGGATTTGGAGTTTGTAGACAAGTTGGTGTCGTGACCAAAGAATAGTCATCGTAGCCAGGTTTGTGCCGTGACCAAGAGTTAGCATCGCAGCCAAGACATTGCCACGAGTCGTTTGGTGGCAGGTTTATACGGATGATATATGCATCTCAAGAGGAAGGGTAGTCGTAGATTGTTTCAACCCTTCGTTTGTCAACCAGCGGCATGGTTGCAGCGCTTGCATGCTCTTGGCACGACTAAATTAGGGTTTTCGCATCGTGGCCAAGAGATTGCCGCAAATAGTTTGGTGGCAAGTTTGTATGGCTGAGATTCGTATCTCAGGAGGAAGGGTGGTCGTTGATTGTTGCAACCCTTCGTTTGCATCTAGTGGCATGGTTTAGGCGCGGCCGAGCTAGGATTTTGGCGTAGTTTAGGCGGGGCCAAAACTAAGGTTTTGGCATATTTTAGGTGCGGCCAAAATTAGGGTTTGGCATTGGGACAAAAGTATCCATGCGTTCGGTGGCAAGCTTGTACTTTTGAGATTTGCATCTCAAGAGGAAGGGTGGCCGTTGATTGTTGCAACCCTTCTTTTGGCAGCCAGCGGCATGTGGTAGGGCCGGCATGGCTTTGGCATCTTTTATGCGCGGCCAAAATTATGGTTTTGGAAAAACCGTGATGTTTGGCCTTGGGCCGGAAGTTTCCATATGTTATGTGGCGAACTTGGACGACTCATATCTGCATCTTTGATGGAAAGGTAGCCGTTGATTGTTGCAACCCTTCGTTTGGCAGCCGGCGGCATGTGGTAGGGCCGGCATGGCTTTGGCATATTTTAGGCGCGGCCAAAATTAGGGTTTTGGAAAAACCGTGATGTTTGGCCTTGGGCCGGAAGTTGTCATGCGTTAGGTGGCGAACTTGGACGGCTGAGATCTGCATCTCAGATGGAAGGGTAGCCGTTGATTGTTGAAACCCTTCGTTTGGCAGCCAACGACATGTGGTAGGGCCGGCAAGGCTTTGGCGCGGATATGTGGCTATCATGGTAAGCCATTGGCACTGTGGTGCGGCTGACATGGTTGGTATGCCTTGACGCGGAGATGTGGCTGGCATGGTATACCATTGGCAATGTGGTGGGGCTGGCATGGTTGGCATGCCTTGGCGCGGAGATGTGGCTGGCATGGTATGCCATTGGCACGGTGGTGCGGCTGCATGGTTGGCATGCCTTGGCCTGGAGATGTGGTTGGCATGGTATGCCATTGGCATCGTGGTGCGGCTGGCATTGTTGGCATGCCTTGGCGCGGAGATGTGGCTGGCATGGGATGCCATTGGCATCGTGGTGCGGCTGGTATGGTTGGCATGCCTTGGCGCGGAGATGTGGCTGGCATGGTATGCCATTGGCACTGTGGTGCGGCTGGCATGGTTGGCATGCCTTGGCGCAGAGATGTGGCTAGCATGGTATGCTATTGGCATTGTGGTGTGGCTGTCATGGTTGGCATGCCTTGGCATGAAGATGTGGCTGGCATGGTATGCCATTGGCACCGTGGTGCAGCTGGCATGGTTGTCATGCCTTGGCGCGGAGATGTGGCTGGCATGGTTTGCATGTCGTGGCGCAGAGATGTGGCTGGTATGGTATGCCATTGGGACCATGGTGCGGCTGGCATGGTTGGAATGCCTTGGCACGGAGATGTGGCTGGCATGGCATGTCATTGGCACTATGGTGCGGCTGGCATGGTTGGCATGCCTTGGCGCGGAGATGTGGCTGGCATGGTATGTCATTGGCACCATGGTTGGGCTGGCATGGTTGGCATGCCTTGGCATGCCTTGGCGCGGAGATGTGGCTGTCATGGTATACTATTGGAACCGTGGTGCGACTGGCATGGTTGGAATGCCTTGGCGTAGATATGTGGCTGGCATGGTTGGCATGCCTTGGCGCGGAGATGTGGATGGCATGGTATGTCATTGGCACCGTGGTGCGGCTGGCATGGTTGGCATGCCTTTGCGCGGAGATGTGGCTGGCATGGTTGGCATGCCTTGGCGCGGAGATGTGGCTGGCATTGTATTCTATTGGCATTGTGGTGCGGCTGGCATGGTTGGCATGCCTTGGCGAGGAGATGTGGTTGGCATGCCATTGGCGTCGTGGTGCGGCTAGCATAGTTGTCATGCCTTGGCGCGGAGATGTGGCTGGCATGGCATGGTTGGCATGCCTTGGCGCGGAGATGTGGCTGGAATGGTATGCAATTGGCACCGTGGTTCGGCTGGTATGGTTGGCATGCCTTGGCGCGGAGATGTGGCTCGCATGGCATGCATTTGGCACTGTGCGGCTGGCATGGTTAGCATGCCTTGGCGCGGAGGTGTGGCTGGCATGGTATCGCATTGGCACCGTGGTGCGGCTGGCATGGTTGTCATGCCTTAGCGCGGTGATGTGGCTGGCATGGCTTTCCATTAGCACTATGGTGCAGCTGGCATGGTTGGCATGCCGTGGCGCAGAGATGTGACCGGTATGGTATGTCATGTTCGGGTCCAATGTAAAGTTCCGTTGGAAGCTGTCCTCAAGAGCGCAGGGAAAGTAGGAAGGATAGCTAAATGGAACACTCATCTGGACCAATTCAACATTATCCACGAGATCCAAACTTCCCAAAAGTCACAAGTCTTAGCGGATTTTTTGGCGGACTTACCTCTGGGTAGCGACGAAGAAGTGAAGGACATACCAGAAGCAGAAGAGGACGGGAAAGATCCAGTCGACATACTCGGACCCTCAAGCCAAAGAAGATGGGAATTCTTCGTCGATGGATGGAGGAATAGAGATGGAGCAGGCATAGGCATCGTGATTACCTCTCCCACCTGATACAGGATCTTGCATGCACTAAGATTGGAATTCAAGGGGAATACCAACAACATCGTAGAGTACGAAGCTGTAGTACATGTCATCCGGTTAATAATAGAAATGGGGATAACGGATATACGCCTAACAAGTGATTATCCGTTGGTCATTCAACAAATAGAACTAGAATACAATGTCTACGATGACACCCTGTCCTTATACATGGCTTTGGTTCAGACCTTAGCCTCCCAGATACCAAGCATCAAGTTCCGACACTTGTGCAGAAAAGATCTCAGGCATGCCGACGCCTTGGCATACATATCATCCATGCTTAAATATGAGAACGTTAAAGCCATAAAAGTAACAAGAGTATACGAACCTTCGATCACCCCACAACAGTCCTTCGCTACGAATCGTGAAGACTATGTAGGGGAGGATATTGATGACGACAACATAGGGGAGGATATTACTGAAGACTTCGTCGAAGATGATATCATGACGAGGGATAACGAAGATGAGGACTTCAGCAACGAAGAAGACTGGAGAACCGAGATTCACCTCTACCTTGAAGAAGGTACGCTACCTACAGACTTGAAGCCAGCCAGAAAGATACAATCAAAGGAAGGGAGATACGATATTCGTAATGGAGTCTTGTACAAAAAATCATTCCTCGGACCACTACTACGATGTTTATCAAGAGAGGAAGGGCACCGTATTTTGAAAGATATCCATAGAGGGGACGCGGGTAACCACAACGGAATGAGATCATTGGCGGATAAAGCAAAAATGCAGGGGTACTATTTGATAAACACGTTAGTACTATATTTTATACCCATATTTATATTAGGTAGGACTCATATTTTGGCTAACAACACCGTTTTAGTGCTTTTGTAGAAAGTACAAGCAATTCCGTTCATTCGGATAATAAATAGCTAAGTTGCAGCTTAAATGGCGTTTACGACTAAGATGACGAAATATCACTGGCCTGGTGTTACTTCTATATAAAAGTCATTTAATGGCCAGAGAATGAACCTGGAAATTGAGCTGCACAAGATGGCAGGGAGACGTGGCAACTGTTTACACGTTCTGCATGTGGTATTGTCACAGACTCTTCAAATGGACTTCATGGGTGGACAGATGGATTTCTTGGGTGGATACCAAAATATTCAGTGTAGAGAGCTGTCTAACTCTGCATTCAACTTTTCTTACTTCAGTGGAAGAGTAGACACAAACAACAAATGAGATAGTGGTACCTGAAGTTAGGGTTCTCAATGAAGAAATGGAGCAATTTCCTAAATGGTTGCTTCTGTAAATTATGAGTCTCAGGAGAAAAGATATTTTTCCGAGCAGTGATACATTACAGATTCAAATTGCTAATATGTTGCAGCAAAATCTAGGACCGAGAACGGTTTTGTGTGGGGTTTTAATACAGGGAATATAGATGTAGACGCTGTTGATGTACAGGGAAGACGAAACATGTTGTTGCCGTTGTTGCATGGCTGTGAACCGAAATGGCAAGATGGAATTTGAGGGTTCTAATGACGTCTCTTTGGTGTTAATCAAGCATATCTCCGAGTAGCTGCCGTTATCGACTCAAGCTGCTGATGTTGATTCTTTATGTTGGAGTGAAAAGAAGGTCTGTACTTGGGTTTGCTGTTGTTCATATATGTGAATCAGTGGAAGGATTTTGAGCTGGAGAAGAAACAAGGAAGCAATGTTCAATTCAAGCTGCTATTGTTCACCTGAGATGTAAACCAAGGATCGAAGGCGCAGTGATGTTAATGAATGAGTTGAGAACTGATGTAACTGATGTTAAGGTTGGCATCTGCCGGGTAGGATGGCTGAAGTGCTGCAGATAGTGGAAGGAGGTGATGGTTGCAGCAGGCAGTCGAAGAAGCAGTGCAGGCAGTGGTGGTCTCCGTAGTGTCTAATGACAGCAACAAAAGAAAAAGCTGCAGATATGGCGACCCCGGAGATGAACTAGAGAGCTGAGACGTAAAAGGAGAATAGAAGCGAATGGATTTGATTCATGGATGTGTATCAAGGTTCATGAAGGGTTTCGATCATGAGATGGATCAACAAGTAATGGAGGAGCTCATTGGCAGAAATGGATAGCAGAAATGACACAACAACAACAATGATTTAATGGAGCTTTTGACGCAACTTGACTGGGATTGTGGTCAATGAAGAGTATGCTATTCTGATCACTGGTGATTCAATTGGGTACTACCTATTTGCTGATCGAGAAATTACAACGCAGCGTTAATTGAGATGAATAGTTGCTGGTGGTAATTGGTTTAACGTTTGCAGAATGGTTTTATTCTCTCAAACTGTTGGTGGTAGTGTTACGAGAACTCCTGGAGTTACGGAGGTCATGAAAGTTGTTGTCGTGGTGAACGTGCAGAGAAGTTGAGACGGACAGATGATGGATGGACCGAGCTTGGACTTGGCCTGAATTTAGAGTTGGTACTGGACTGGGCCTAGGCAATTCTGCTAGGTTTTGGCCAGACTATTGGCAGCAACTACATATAGTTACGAACAAAAGATCGAAAGGGAGGCCGGTTTTGGAGTTCTGTTTTTGGAGAGGTGGCTGCGGCTGTGAACCCTCTACAACATCGACAGAGACTAGGGTTTGGAGATTCATTTTCACCCATTTGATTTCAATTAGCTATAGATTTATTCATATCTGTTTATGGTTTTTAAGAAAGTCATGGCTAGCTAATTTCATGTTAGGTGAAAGGATGAATTTGTAGGATTTATTTGTTTTCATGAACAAGGGTTTTCTATCAATTGAACTTAATTTTAATAATTTGTCTCTCTATCAATGTTTATTTTCTAGCTAGATTTCTCGTGTGCTATGCCATGTATAATTCATTGTTGGATTAGTAGAAAATTCATTGAACCTATGTAATAATTGATTTATGAATATTCCTTGACTCTTCATGCCATGTATGATTAGTGCTTAGAAATTCTACTTTTAGGTGAGAACAAATAATTCATTTTTGATGATTCTTGTCGATAATTCGTAAATGCAATATCTTCCACGTATGAGTAGCTAGGTTTGCCGCTCTACATGAGTATATTTTAGACCCTTTGCAATTGAACACGATTAATTTGCCTACAACAGATTCCTGGATCCTTAACACTTCACATCCCTGGTTACCGACTTTCCCAGTGCATTTATATTTTTCGTTTAGTTTATTTTTCTGTTATTATTCTTTCAAAATCCAAAAACATCTTTATTGGTTAGTCGATTAGAGATATTGATTACGTCTTTACATCGCTCCCTGTGGGTTCGATCCGTACTTGCCTCTGTCTACTAGTTAGACACCGTGCGATTGCGGTAATCACATATAGGTATCTCCGGATCCTATAAATTTTTGGCGCCGCTGCCGGGGAGCGGCTGAGGAATATTGTAATTAGTATTTTTGATTCTGTAAATAGTTAGGTTCTTATTTTATTTACTTTTATTTTTGTACAATATTTTTATTTTAGGATTTTTTTTTCCTTTTTGACTTTGTTTTGTGCTTTAGAAATTTTTTTTCAGGTACCTTTTTTAGGATGATGACTCTTTCTCAGGAGACGTCACCTAAGATGACACTGGCAGAATGTAAGCGTAGAAATTCAAATTATCAGGCAACCTCATCTGAGATAACGCTTGTTGATTATATGCATAAGCAACGGTATGGAGTTTTTGCTTCACAAATGGTAAGTAAAGAATCACCTCTAACTATATATGAGAAGTATTACAAACATACACCGCTTAGTTAGGAACAAAAATTGAGTGTTCTGGAATGCCAAAAATTATTTGATGATGATGATGATCAGTCTTGTAGTGACTCTCTGTTCTAGATAGAACATATAAATGACCCTGTGGATGATTGTTTAGATGATTTTCCTAATTCTATAGATGAATCTATCTCGCAAGATCATTCACCCGACTTAGAGGTTGTTTCTAAACCCTTAGACTTCCAAAAGTTACCTAATTTAGGGCTAGAATTGTGTGCTTCTCAAAATTTGTTGGATCACTTTGCATCCAAATACCCAGAGGACTTGCCTATTCCTGATACCGTGCATGAACCAATTGATGTTTCTCCAGTCTCAATAGAATCCCCATATTTTGTTCTTTATGCACTTCCATGTGTAGTAAAAACTAGGTTTGGGGGTTATCATTTGTTTTTGATAGTTTCTGCATCTTCGGGGAATCATAACATAAGTGCGAGACTATCATTTTTAAATACTGTATTTTGGGTTGATCCCCGAATTTTCAGGTTATTAGTTTATGGGGATCCTTTATGTATATTCCAGTAGGTAATTCTATTTTCTTGTTTTATTTTTATTTGTTTATTTTCGCATATTATGAATTTCCCATCTTCATGTTTACGTTGGATGACTCAATTACATTGAGGACAATGTAATGTTTAAGTGTGGGGGAGTGGTTAACTTCTTACTTTTCTTTTTCATGAATTTTCTTGCAATTTATGACCAGCTGTTGAGCGAGTCTATTGTAGGTTTGTGGGTATATTATGATCAGCTGTTGAGCGGGTCTAAAAAAAAATTAAAAAAAAAAATTGACCAGCTGTTGAGCGGGTCTATTCTTTTTTTTCTTATCATATTATGACTAGCTGTAGAGCGGATTTTTTTTAAAATAATAATAATAATTGATGACCAGCCGTTGAGCGGGTCTACTCTTTTTCTTATCATTTTATGACCAGCTGTGGAGCGGGTCAATTTTCTGTTTTGCTCGAGAACTAACAAAATATAAGTGTGGGAGTGTTGATAAACACGTTAGTGCTATATTTTATACCCATATTTATATTAGCTAGGACTCATATTTTGGCTAACAACACCGTTTTAGTGCTTTTGTAAAAAGTACAAGCAATTCCTTTCACTCGGATAATAAATAGCTAAGTTGCGGCTTAAATGGTGTTTACGACTAAGATGACGAAATATCACTGCCCTGGTGTTGCTTCTATATAAAAGTCATTGAACGGCCAGAGAATGAACCTGGCAATTGAGCTGCACAAGATGGCAGGGATACGTGGCAACTGTTTACACGTTCTGCATGTGGTATTGTCACAGACTCTTCAAATGGACTTCATGGGTGGACAGATGGATTTCTTGGGTGGATACCAAAATATTCAGTGTAGAGAGCTGTCTAACTCTGCATTCAACTTTTCTTACTTCAGTGGAAGAGTAGACACAAACAACAAATGAGATAGTGGTACCTGAAGTTAGGGTTCTCAATGAAGAAATGGAGCAATTTCCTAAATGGTTGCTTCTGTGAATTATGAGTCTCGGGAGGAAAGATATTGTTCCGAGCAGTGATACATTATAGATTCAAATTGCTAATATGTTGCAGCAAAAGCTAGGATCGAGAATGGTTTTGTGTGGGGTTTTAATACAGGGAATATAGATGTATACGCTGCTGATGTACAGGGAAGACGAAACATGTTGCTGCCGCTGTTGCATGGCTGTGAACCGAAATGTGAAGATGGAATTTGAGGGTTTCTAATGACGTCTCTTTGGTGTTAATCAAGCATATCTCCGAGTAGCTCCCGTCATCGACTCAAGCTGCTGATGTTGATTCTCTGTGTTGGAGTGAAAAAGAAGGTTTGTACTTGGGTTTGCTGTTGTTCATATATGTGAATGAGTGGAAGGATTTTGAGCTGGAGAAGAAACAAGGCAGCAATGTTCAATTCAAGCTGCTACTGTTCACCTGAGATGTAAACCAAGCCATCGATGGCGCAGTGATGTTAACGAATGAGCTGAGAACTGATGTAACTGCTGCGATGGTTGCTTCTGTTGAGGTTGGCATCTGCTGGGTAGGATGGCTGAAGTGCTGCAGACAGTGGAAGGAGGTGATGGTTGCAGCAGGCAGTCAAAGAAGCAGTGCAGGCAGTGGTGTTCTCCGTAGTGTCTAATGACAACAACAAAAGAAAAAGCTGCTGAGATAGAGACTCCGGAGATGAACTGGAGAGCTGAGACGTAAAAAGGAGAATAAAAGCGGATGTATTTGATTCATGGCTGTGTATCAAGGTTCATGAAGGGTTTCGATCATGAGATGGAAAAAAAGTAATGGAGGAGCTCATTGGCAGAAATGGGAAGCAGAAATGACACATCAACAACAATGATTTAATGGAGCTTTTGACGCAACTTGACTGGGGTTGTGGTCAATGAAGAGTATGCTATTCTGATCAGTGGTGATTCAATTGGGTATTACCCATTTGCTGATCGAGAAATTACAACGCGGCGTTGATGGAGATGAATAGTTGCTGGTGGTGATTGGTTTAACGTATGCAGATTGGGTTTTATTCTCTCAAACTGTTGGTGGTAGTGTTACGAGAACTCCTGGAGTTACGAAGGTCATGAAAGTTGTTACTGTGGTGTTGGTTCGTGGTGAACGTGCAGAGAAGTTGAGACAGACAGATGAGATGAACCGAGCTTGGACTTGGCCTGAATTTAGAGTTGGTACTGGACTGGGCCTATGCAATTCTGCTAGGTTTTGGCCAGACTATTGGCAGCGACTACATATAGTTACGAACAGAAGATCGAAAGGGAGGCCGGTTTTGGAGTTCTGTTTTTGGAGAGGTGGCTGCGGCTGTGAACCCTCTACAACAGCAACGGAGACTAGGGTTTGGAGATTCATTTTCACCCATTTGATTTCAATTAGCTATAGATTTATTCATATCTGTTTATGGTTTTTAAGAAAGCCATGGCTAGCTAATTCCATGTTAGGTGAAAGGACGAACTTGTAGGATTTATTTGTTTTCATGAACAAGGGTCTTCTATCAATTGAACTTAATTTTAATAATTTTATCTCTCTATCAATGTTTATTTTCTAGATAGATTTCTCATGTGTTATGCCATGTATAGTTCATTGTTGGATTAGTAGAAAACTCGTTGAACCTAAGTAATAATTGATTTATGAATATTCCTTGACTCTTCATGCCACGTATGATTAGTGCTTAGAAATTCTACTTTTAGGTGAGAACAAATAATTCATTTTTGATGATTCTTGCCGATAATTCATAAATGCAATATCTTCCACGTATGATTAGCTAGGTTTGTCGCTCTGCATGAGTATATTTGAGACCCTTTGCAATTGAACACGATTAATTTGCCTATAACAGATTCCTGGATCCTTAACACTTCACATCCCTGGTTACCGACTTTCCCAGTGCATTTATATTTTTCGTTTAGTTTATTTTTTCTGTTATAATTCTTTCAAAATCCAAAAACATCTTTATTGGTTAGTCGATTAGATCACTTGGCTCATATGGAATTTATGACGCCTTACCTCAAGAATCCGCTGCTGAGGGAAACCGTATTGGTACCCATCGTCAATTGCCATCATATCAGCAACAAAAGACGGAGGATCGACTAAAATACTAGTGGAAGTAGCTCCCAAATCCTTCTCCCATATCTCCGCAACCTCATCATGGGACGTTAGTTGCATCTTCTGACAGGTGAAAGCATCAAAACTTTGCTCACATGGGATCACCGGAGCAGGGTTTGACACGAACATCAAATTCTTCTTCATCATCCAGTCAAGTGTAGCATCATCACCATCTTGCATCATGGCCCTCTCAAAACCCTCCGAAGATGCCTCAGCGGAAGCCTCATCAACAACAACGTTCTTTCTAGCATCAGAATTTCTCTTAGCCTGGGCATCGACATCTTCACCAGCAGAACTCTCTTCCATATCAGTTACTTTTTCTCCACCAGTCTCGCCAAGAACATCCCACTCATCGTTTGGAATGATCAAGGAGAAATATTAAGCCAACCCCATAGCAGCACCAAGGTCATCCTGCCCACCAGAGGAGTGGATCTTGCCAAAAGAGAATTCCGGACCCAATCCAGTGGGGATCGTGGATTGAAGATCAACATCTTCGTTCCTCTGGGTCGGAGGAGGAGGAAATATATGTTCATCAGCGGGTATATCTCCTTGTCCACTAGGGGCAATCTCTTTTTCATTATCTCCACGGCCAGTATCTCCTTGACCGCCAGGGGAAATCTCTTTCTCACCATCCTCATAATTATGAGGAGAATTCCCTGTACGCTCTTCATCATCGGTAGCTTCCTCTTCCTCCTAGGCAAGCTCATCGTTCACTGGGCTAGTAACCTCATCGGGAATTTCAGTCTCCTCAACAGCAGCGGTGGAAGATTGAACCGGACCTATCTTTTTCTTCTTTGTTATCTAAGGACATAGTATAGTGTTATCAAGAAGGAAATTTTCTCCGTACTACGACCAAATCAAACTAAGAATAAAAGGGGCAAATATACACATTATAAAGTCACAAAAAGTCATACCTTGATATTAGCAACATCCTTCGGAGGAAGGATAGCGTCGGAGCTTTCCTCTTCGTCTACATCAGCAGTATCGAAGGCATACTCAAAGTCCATACCATCAAAATTTAACTGCCAAGGGCAGAAGATACCATAATGAGATGGTGCACTATCACGAGGCTGACTACCATCAACAGGGCGCCATCCATGCTGACCAGGTACCCAACCATAAGCCCAAGGACCGACAACCTCAATAACGGTGGCGTGCTACTCATAATCATGATCATGCGTGAGCCGCTCACGAGCAGGGAAAAGTTTTCGCTGAGAAGTTCCTTCAGTATCAGGGACGTATCGGAGCTTAGAACCACTAACCCCACTCAGGAGACGAACCTCACCCTGGCAAGAAGGAATAGTACGAAGACCGACGCTCCATGGCTTACGATTCCTACTATTAACATAGTCACCAAAGGAAACATTGAAGTTCTCAGGAGTATACCAATTTCTCTCAGTCGGGTTAGGAACGTAGCAGGTCATCATCGTCTCCCCCTTACTCCGAAGGTAGCACTCCTTAAGCGACCGAAGGTAATTCTTAGACAGTTGTACCACCGAGCGATAATGAGTATGTGGAGTAGATCCCTCGCAATGAGCCAAGACATCGTAATAAAAGGAGTCACCCTACTTATACAGGAGCAACATAAGGCCAACCTCGAAGGCCCCCACGGTTGTCAGCAGATGAAAGTCATCGTACTTATAATTCTTAATCAAATCATAAGTGAGATCGTCATGGGGAGCATAAAACTTAACGTCGAAAGCTTCGAGCTCATGCTTTACCTTGAACGCCTCGAGATCTATGTGTTTAAAAGTAACCTTCTTTTTACCAACCGAGACGCTTCGTTTAACTGGGGAAACATCAGAATCATCAGCTTTATCCGACGAAGGCCTCTTCGGGAGACTCATATCCGAAGATTTCCTCTTGGTTAGCGGATTTCTCGAAGGGTCAGACTTTCGCGCAGCACCTTTGGCAGGCTTCCCCTTCACTGGAGCAGTAGATGAGGGGACCGTAGACTTCTGAGAATGCTTTGTAGTAGGAGCAATAGAACGAAGAGGCTGTATATCTAGCGGCTCAGCACGTTGAGGATAAAGAGACGGCGCGTTCGTCGGTTCAGCACGCTGAGATACAGAAGGACGATTAACAGCATATCGGGAACCCTGAGAACTCCTAGGTGGATCCCCTCTCTTGGAAGACGAAACTCGGGGACCAGACACATATGAAGTCTTCTGAGCTCGAAGATCTGGCTGGGAAGACTTCGGTAGACCATCCTTCGGCAGAGATGCATCAGGAATTTTGGATGGTGGAGATCTATAAGGGCTCGATGGTGGAGTCTGATATGGAATCCAATGACGATCAGCCATATCTACAAACAAAATGAACAAAGAAAGTGATGAAGTTCACAAAACGAAGCCTTGAAGACTTATGTCGTTCGCCAGAAATATCATCAGAAACACGGAGATAAGTAACTCAGTAAAATCTAGAAACCCTAAAATTCACAAAATCAAGGAACCCTAATCCAGTCATGACCATCAAAAACTAGCTTCAACAATCAACAGGGAATCCTTAGGTTTCATGATAAAGAACATGGGCAAGTATATATACTTTTGTATATTTGTTCTTCATCACGAAACCTAGGTGCAGTAGCAGAAAAAGAAAATTGATCGAAAGCAAATAAGAATTGGAAAAACTCCATACCTGAATCAGAAGTATCAACAAGAGGATGAAGAAGATCCGCAAACACTTGAATAGCAACACCAGCAGGAGTAAAGAGCTAAAGAACAAAAGAAGAGAATGAAGATTGAAGAAGCTCAGAAAATATGAACTGACAATAGAATGAAGAAAGAATGAAATTTATTTCAATGACATCCTCTCTCCTATTTATAACAAAGATGATAAAACCGTCCCATGATTCAAGAAGGAGTTATTGCAAGGAGCGGGAAAGGTGACCTAAAATCTAGGGGAAGTTATTGTGGAAAGATGAAGAAGCTGTGAAGACAGTTTTCTTCTAACTTTGACTAACATCCAAATCATAAGAAAATGGGCAAATTGTATACACATAATTCATCATTTGTCATGTGTCGGAAGAATCACACGTGGAGGATGCACATCCTGAGACATCAAGGCACGATGCCACGTCTCTACACCCGAGGGACAGCTGTCATCTACACATGTTCATCATCGAGCGGATCCGACGACTAAGAACCTAGGAGCACTGAAGTATCGAGCCACTGAGAAGCACTGAAGAACACCCTAGGATCTACTTTATTCAATCTCGAGGAGGACCCAAGATCAACGGTGGGGATAGGACATACTGACGCAGATGGGACAGAAGCCGCAGACACCTGTCTGACGCGTGCAGACGACCCAACCACCGGCATAAAACACCCTAAACATATAATACGTGTCAATCAACCTATGGAGGAGAAAGAGGTGACCCATCATCACCAAGCATGACCGTTTAGAGCCATCGGTCGAGAACGAAGATACCAGCGGGATTAGCACAAAGATCGAGAAGATAAGGTTGCAACTGTCTCAGACAATGGACCTCACGTTACATCCCTATAAATACCCCTCTCCACTAAGACAGAAGAGGTCGACCAGTTTTGAGTAAGGATATGAGATATTAGGAGAGAGAAATAGGAAGAGTAAGTATGAATTCCATTTCCCCCTTTAGCTTTGTAATTCACACAGAGTCATTTGACTATCATTGTAACTCTTCAAAACATAGTGAAACTCCAACCCCCGTGGACGTAGGCCTGAGTGCTGAGCCACGTAAATCATTGTATCATTTACATTCAGCACTTTACTTTCTGTTTTATTATTATGCCTTAATCGTATGCATGGTTTAATTACTTCCCCCGTGACCAGACAATGACGATCCCGAAGGCTCAGAGTCTGATAGGCTTCGAACTCATATTGTTTTATATGTATTTCATCTCTCCTAATGAATTTGCATGAAATGCAAATATTGTTTGTGAACACTTGGATACAATCGTTATTTTTGTGTTCACAAGCTCATTGTTCTCGTACTAACACAGCAAAACCAACTCGACCCTATCTTCCGCAGACTGTCAGACTCCAATCCAAACAAGGAACTACTTCCATGTCAATCACCGATATCACTGCTATTCTCTTCTCCGTTGCCGATCATAACAGCTCCTATTTACCATATACAACATCCAATACTAGGCTACATGAATCACCATCAACAACCTCCCATTTCTTCGTCATCATGGCAGCAGCTCCTCCTTCCTCTACGAACTCCATATTCATCCCTCCATCGCAGGGCACGGTCTCTTCAGACAACAAAAGCATCCACCGAGCTTTATCATCTTCAATATCATCTTTATCGAGTTCACAACACCGCAGCATCGCAACATCATCCATCATTCCTTTCCATCACAGGAAACTATCCACCATCGTGATCAACCACAGTCGAAAACACCGATCGTAAGAACTAGCAGCCACTCCAGTTCCTTCATCAACGTCACCAATCCACCATTCTAACGAGCCAACTGTCCACCATTTCCGTCAAGAATCGTGTCCAATCCTCTTTTAACTCCGGTACAAAACTGGAGTTTTTATCACTTTATATTCTACTGTCAGTCTTGAGGGACTGATAGCTCAGCTTTCTTGTAACTCACAGATGGCTGCCATGAGTAATTCATTCGGTGTCTTTAGTAAATTTATGCTCTTATACACCTTTCGCAACTTTGGCTTGCTTCAAAGGCTAGTAACTTCTTCATACAATGTCAAAATGACCTCTTTCTTACGCTTTGGCTTCGTCTTTTCATCCTCTTCAAGGTAGTGCTAAGAAATCTCGGATTTGAACAAGTTTCGCTTCATTTTGGTCAAAATAGCTTCAAACACCTAAGAAACTCAAAAACAAACAAAATCAAAGCATAATGATACAAAAACTACCAACAAAAAGCAAGGCATTTGAGTACCTAACTAGTGCAAATAATATACCTATCAAATTCCCCCACACCTTCCTTTTGCTAGTCCTCGAGCAAACTACAAAAATAAAATAAGGTACAACAACTCATTGTCGTCGAATTCACGGTTGCTCTTAGCATGTGCAACAGGCCTTTAAACATGTAGGTGTCCCTAGTGGACGAGTTATAGTCTTGTGAGGGCTTACGAGAGGTATACCCACAAAACCTACTCCAACTTCGAAGCGTTCCCGCTTCCCAAGCATCCAAAGAGCTATGAAGACATAGAGTTTCTGCATGCTAGTAACAAGAAGTTAGAAATACCAAAGAACATATTCTCATTCTTAAATGTTGAATGAGAAATAACCAAACCATAATGAGAGAACGCATGTTTGAGAGCGATCAATAAACATTTCGCCTCGACTTCTGCCTCACTTAAAAGTATTTTATGATAATTGCACTCAAAAAGACGGTTTTTTTTTTTGGGTCTCACATGTGTGCAGGTAGGAATGAAGAGAGAAATCCTACACACGTTGAATGGTGGGGAGAAAACCTTCCGAATTATTTCTGGAGACCCCAAAGATCATGGGAAATTAAATACTTTTTTCAGATGATCTCTAAGAAAGAAAATCAACCACTATAGCAAGGATGGGAGTACTTACCACCTTCACATTCGATAGGCAGTGATGAAAGCACCACTCTCTCAGCGTCCAATAGAAACGTAGTCTTCATCTTGTCTTCTTCATCTTCTTGGTCTTCGTCTTCGGTCTTCAACTGTTGATGATAAACTCTTGAACTTCGTAGAACTTCGGTAATTTGTAACTCTTTCTCTTCAATTCCTTGTTTCTTGAAACTTCTTAGATTTTTCTTCTTCACATGGCTTTATTAAATGAATACAAAAAAAAAATACAAACCAAAATAATACAAAGAATTTATCTTGTTCTTTTTTTTTATTTTTTTTTATGACAAGAGAAATAACTACAAACTGAATATAAAAGAGTATAACTACAAACTGAATATAAAATAAACAATGAAATTGTTATGGCCATGGCATAAGTACTTTACCGCTTGATTCTTAACAACTTTTATTGTCTTCGTATCATAAACTTTAATATAATTCTCATCTTTTGATTTTCTTCACTCTTGTAAATAAGTCTTAAACTTGAATATAAAATTCCGCTCCTTATGTGTTAGTCTTCAACATGTATATACAAATTTGTCCATTGTATGTTGCTTTACTTGGATATGAAATTTGCTCTTCCTTAAACTGTTGCTTGTAAACCTCAAACGTCTTCAACTTTCCTTATAGATTTTTATGTCGCTCCCTTGTTGACGATGGTTGTGTTTCTATGGACCTGTTGTTGGCGAGAGAGAATGATGCTACTACAAATCAAACTACAAGAAGGTGGTTTTCATCTATAGACGTCACCCTCATGATTGACAAAATTAACACTCAAGAGATCAAAGAGTAGTGATTTTATCGGTGGGAGGTTGAGTAGCTCACCATTCTACCCGGAATTAACGTACAGTGACACGCACTCAAAAGAAATCTCTTTAGTCAACTACAAAAAAAAATGGTCTGGTGCCTCTTTTGATTTGAAAATAGGTAGTCTCCACTAATTATTGATCAGCAACTCTAATAATGCATTTCTCCCTGCACCTCATTTGCATCATCGGCATGATTAAATCCATTATTTAACACTCTAACAAGCAAAAAATCTGAACGTAGTTCCCTAACACTCCAAGTTCAGTTATGTCAGTCAGAAATCTCTATGTAAACATACCTAGAATTATGCTAGTGACTCTAAAATCTCTACAAGTTGGAGGTTTTATGCGAATATATACAAAATTTTGAAAAATCTAAGCAAAAAGCTAAAAACTCTATATGAAAAATACTCCCCACACTTAAACTTCACATTATCCTCAATGTGTAAAACTGAAAAATTGAATTCTGACGTAGCAGCAGACAAAACACGAAAGTTGTACAAACTGGTAAGGAATTTGGGAAAACACCATTTCACAAAAGGTTTTCGCCTACATCTTTTCTACAAAGTGTCAAAAGGCACTGTGTTTCGAAAAACGATCTAATATGGTCTCTGGAATGAATTACGTGCAGTCCGAATTTTTCTGACGAAAAGGGATTCGTCAACATTTTCTTCAAAATAAATTCCGGACTCTACGAAATTAAACATGGGGATGCAAATATGATATGAAAACAATAAAAACTGAAAATAAAAGGCATTAAAAGGGATTCTAGACTATGTTAGTTTGATTAACAGTGGAAGCTGGGAATGTATTCATGATGGTAGTCATACTGGGTTCCATAGTCTTGTCAAGGAATTTTATGCTAATATGAACTACATGAATGCTGACAAATGTAAGTTCTTCACTGTAGTTCAGAGGAAGTATTTTGAGGTAAACATGGAGATTATCCCTATCTTCTTAACTGCTATCTTGAGGACTCCTTTTTACCTCAGTATGACAATGATGAAATTACTAACAAGGAGAAAATTGCTGAAATTTCTCGGTGGGAAAACCTGGGAAGGAAAAAATCTTCTTATCAAGAGTCTTCCAGAGTATCTCAAATTCTTTGGGAAGCTTGTGACACCTAATATGTCACCCAACAATATGCACAAAGTGGGATTGAGTCAATACATGGTAATGCTAACATAGCATATGTTAATTGGTACTCGTAACTTTGATTTTTATGGTTTTATTATTAGAGAGATGATACGAATCCGGAAGAGTGGCAAAAGCATGGGTGTTCCATGTCTTATTACCAGGATTTGTAGCACCTTTGAGATTGCTGCCAATGATTCCCAAAGTCTGGTTTCTAAGCCTCATGATTACTCCATCATCAACAAAATGATAGGTCAAGGACGGTCTTGAATGAATATTGATGCTCCTTATGGAAGTGCCACATCAGATCCAAGTCCTGAAACTATCTATCGAAGGATTCAAAGGGGAAATGAACGTCTTGCACATCAACTGGAGTATGCTTCAAACAAATTTTCAGAACTTTCTCCGGCTTTAAATAGGATTGCTCGGCGATACAAAGATACTGATGATGAAGAAGAACTTGAATTAAGTGATCTCGGCTCCAGTTCCAGCTCTTAGTTCTTTTCTTCAAATTTTTTTTCCTTTCTTTCTTTGTTGAGGGATTAACTTAGTTAAGTTTTGAATACTGGTTGCTCTAAATGTTACTTGCATCAATCTCATATTGTGTAACCCTTATGGTTTGTGTGGATTTTTAGTTTAGTGAGATTAAGTTCTAGCTCTTGTTGGTAGGATTTATCAAAGGATCGTAAGGTGTTCCGATTGAAACTCATATGTGAAAAGTCACAATATGTTGATAATGAATTAATGCTTACATAAGTCGTGTTTAGCATAACATATGTGTTTCGGGATTAAACTTTTGCTATTGGCACGCATTAGTTAAAATCGATTCAACCTTTCTCTGGTAAATGTTGCTTTTTTTGTTGATCTTTTGTTCTTGCGAGAGGATGAAAACACACTGGGGGAGAGTTCTTATTTAAACTTGCGCTTAAATGATATATCTTTCTGGGGAGAAGTAGCTGCGGAAATTGAGGTAACGATTTTTATTGTTAGTTAATTCCTTATCCTGTTTAAGAAAAGCTTGAATTTATTGCATATATTTTGCTTTTGATTAATAAATTTTCGGTACAATCGTGGATTGATTATTATGATTCAGTTATTTCTGGTTAAGAAAAACTATGTCAATTATTTTGGCTTATGATTTGGTATCTTCTTTATTGTTTGGTATCAAGTGTTTTTGCTTAACGAAATTCAATGCAATTGCGGTGCTTACAATGATTATATTTGTTTCAATTACTCCCGGTTAAGAAAAACAATGACAAGTCAAATTCTTTTGGTTTGTATCTATTGTTTTTTGGCTTAACAAAATTATGGGGACATTTGTTTAGTCCATATGATTCATGATAAGAGAATCTAAGTTAATTATGATCTTAGCTAGACTTATCAATTGCAGGATTCGGTTATTCAAAGTCTAATCGAATTCCTTGACAAGAAAATCTAGTTAACTAACCGGGATAATTGGTGCTTGGTACTCGGGTTTAGACCAATACTAGTGTTTGGTCTAACATTTTTCCAACGTTAGCGGTTGGTACCTGGCCCAGACGTTGACCTGAGTTGACTAAGTTAAGTTTTAACTTCTGTTTAATAATTATAAAAAAACAAAAAATGAAATTAAAAGGAAAATTTACTATTATAACCTTCTTCCTCCACCACCATATCCATATCCGTGAATACCATCACAACTCATTGGATCAAAGCAATACAGAAGCACCATCTAATTCGAAACTCATCTTCAGTTTAGCAATAACATTCAATTACAGAAACAAGAAACATCTCAAACTCATCCTTCTCAAAGCTATAATAACCCTAAATTCACATCAATCTGAAATCAAACCATCTAACTGCCAAATTCAAAATTAACCCAAACCCTGGTTGAACACCACAGACTCATAGAACCCTGAATTTCCTCTCATCTAATTCGAAATAAAAATCAACCCATCTTCAATTCCATTTCAAACTCAGCTGCAACATTCAATTACACAGAAAGAAAAAACCCATTCTTCTCAAAGCTGTAAAAGCCCTAATTTCACCATCAATTCGAAATCAAACCATCTTACTGCCAAATTCAAAATTAACAAAAACCCCAGCTGCCAATTTCTTCATTGATTCTGAACAAACAAACCTTTGAACCATCTCGCCTGAACCCGTGAACATCAACATCTCATATCCCCTTCTCTCAAATCATGAAACACCCACTTCTAATCCCTAAAAATCATCTTCTGCATGACCCATAACTTAGGCTCATCTTCATTAATCTTCAATTGTTCTTCAATCTCTGTCTCTCTGGTTCATCTTACTTGATTTTCACGAACATATCAAGTCTAATAGACACCAAACCCTAACTATCAATCATTCTTTACCATGAAGAGATGTTCATTAAAAACCCAATCGATATTCCCTACCACGAATACTCATCAACATCCCAATCTATCAATTGGATTCAGTAAAAACAAAATCACTTTCTGCGACTGTTTTTGTTTTTTTGTTGTGAAGATATGTTCGTGAAGACGATGGAGGAGGAGTAAATAGAGTAAATAGGTAATGATGGATATTTGATCTACACCATAGGCTTAATATAATGTTATGAAATCTGTTGGATTCCATATTCACCTTAGGGGTACGATTGTAACTTGAAATTTTTAGTTTATTAATTTTATTAAACGTGGTCATAAACGGTCAAATTAGGTCAGCGTATGGTCCAGGTACCAACCCCTAACGTTGGACAAATGTTATACCAAACACTAGTGTTGGTCTAAACCCGAGTACGAAGCACCATTTATCCCTAACTAACCTAGTGTTTGTCATATCTAAAGGGAAAGGTCTAAGTTATTTTCTGAAATAATTAAAGTCTGATAAGTGAAATATAGTTAATTTTGATCTCTACTTGAGTCTTGTCAAAATAAGTGATTGTACATACACAATCGGTTAGACAAAAGAATTAAGTATCTTAGTCGATTTGTTGGATGAAAGGGACAATTGCTTCGGCAATTGTTTCCTTGATAACATATTGAAACTAAATTACTTTTGTAGTTTCGACTTTAATTTTGGTTATATATAAAATGGTATGTGAAACCTTTGTGCTTAACTCTTATAGGTTGTACAAGTCTTATAGATTTGTAAGATCTTTTCTGTTTGTCCTTTGTTTGCTCGTACCTTTGTCATTTTTGTGACAAAAAGTGGGAGAAATATATGGAGTAAACAAGTCATTTTTGATTACTAGGAAATGACATTTGTGCTTAAACGTTATAACTAACGAAAGAGTAAAGCATAGACTAAGGGGGAGAAACATATCATCATGTTATGTAGTATTACATACTACAAAAAGGGAATAACAAAGATGTACGGATTGAATATTTACCAAGCTTTCCTTTAGGGGGTGGGGGTGAGGGTGGGGGGGTGTGGGTGTGGTGTAAAAGATTTTTTTATTCAAATGTCAACAACGACATTTATTTTTGAATATTTGCAGGTTATTGTGCCGTTGAAACTTGGAATCAAGCGTATGAAGAATGAGTTATTTTGTAATTCGTTTAGCTCCATATCTAATAAGAGTTTTTTCACTAAAATTGACAAAATGGGAGATTGTTAGAGCATAGCTCGGTCGAACCCACCAAACGTTGGTATGTTAAATTTGATTGTCATATTTTAGAATCAAAACTCATCTAGAGTCGCTTGATTAAATACTAGAGTCAACTTCGTTTTAGGTTAGACTAGAAAGTCTATGAATGTTGAGACATACAAGCATTATTCTGAAGACCTGAATAAAGTGGAGAAGTAACGAACACAACGACAACATCATCCTTACTCTTGAGGTTAGTAACATTTCTTACTATCCTTCAAGTCGGATTATATTGAATTACGAAGTATAACGCTTATCTTTTGAACATCGTAGTTGCGACAACAACATAATCTTTGTAACTTGTTTACTAGATTATGTAATGAACTTAGTGTTGATTTCATGCCTAGAAAACTATGTTTGATTACATGAGTTTAAATAAGTAGACTTACAAACTTGTTTTTTAGTTGAAAGAAATCAAGAGGATTAATGGTCTGGTTTTCATTGAATATCTAAGGTTGAACGGATCCTAACCTACATAGGGAATCATGGTAGAACCAATCCTAACTTATTTTGGGAGTCAAGGTAGAATCGAACCCTACCTATATTAGGATTCAAGGTAGAACTCATCCTAACCTATGTTGGGAGTCAAAGTAGAACCGGTCCCAATGAGAAAAACTGATTTCATTAAGTCACGTACACTTTAGGGTTTGTGTGATTTGGAAATTGGGTTTGCAAAATAGAAAAGTTCAAGATGTCGGCATAATGAGTAATTTGAACATGTGCTAAAATATTATTTACTAATTGTTCAAAGATATTCCTTCATACTCAAGGTGAGATCCCAAACCGAAATGGTTAAGAATCTGTTAAGATTTTCGAATGAATATGTTTTTGTTTTACCAGAAAGCAAAATATATCTTTGGGAAGATATTAGTTAACTGTTAGACAATATTGAGTTGTCCAAGAGAAATTTCGTCTGTACAGTTGGATATTGGTTGGAATTAGACAAAACAGAAATTAGGTGCTTTATTGGATATCTTAAGAATAATTGCGGTTATGAAAAATTCCTTTGTGTCCAAATACCTTGGTCTATAAATAGTGAAGTTTGTTATTCTTACAAACTTATCCTGAGGCAGGCACTTCGTTTCATAGTCACTGTTGTAGCTGACTAACAATATTACTTGTAATACTATTTTAGAAAGAAGAGTCACCTAATAAGGCGAAATCTCTTACATCCGCTAGTTTAAAGACTTCTTTGGGATCAAGAAGCGTCTACTAGTACCATTGGTGGGGAACTATAATTGCATTGTTATTTTAGTTTTTGATTATTGGTTTGATTAAATAACGATTGTTAACTCTTGATTACACCTAATTTGATTATTCTTGAGAGCTTTGTTTTCTGACATAAAGTCACTCAAACTAGATAAAAAGATTAAATGTAGTTTAGATTTGATGTTAGCTTGTGAACATATATTGTTAACAACTACGTTCTTTGCATGATCGATCATAAGTTGGAATCAAATTTGTTATTGTGCAGGTACAGATGCCTATTGAAGATTTGAAGACAAAACGATTTTCTCAGTAGTTTCGTATATTTGTGATTTGATTCGTACACAAACTTGATCGGCTGGGATCCGACTAGATCCAGTTTATCTTTTGACATACTTGTTATTAATAGTTGTATTTAGATCGAAAAGTTAACATTTGGTGGTACTCTTCAGTATCTGAATCTGTTAGTTCTGTTTGACTTGATCTGGTTAATTTGTTGATCTGAATCTCTAAATATCTAAACCCGACAAAGGACCTTAATTGATTTTAAACAGAAAATATTTTGACACGCTCAATATCATATCTTTGATTAACTTCCTGACATAAGAAAGTGGTTAACAAACAGATTGGTCTTTTACTGTTTGGAAGACGATCGAAAGGGTTGAGTGCTTAAAGTCTTTAGAGAGGCTGAAGCAACTTAAGATAGTGTACTCTATCTTAGGATTCAGGTAAGTTGGCCAGATTGGTTGTAGTCGCAGAGATATTTAGGAAACTAGGTAACTAGGGGTAGTTTACTTGGTCTCAAATATAATTTTGAGAGTATTCAAAACTGGACTAGGTCACCGGGTTTTTCTGTATTTGCGGTTTCCTCGTTAACAAAATCTTGTTGTGTGGTTTTATTTTACTTTACACATTATGTTTTTTTTTAAGTTATAATTAAAGTAATTGCACTTGCACATTAATCCCAAACACTTGGGTTGATCCCTATAATTTAGGTAAGGATCGGTTCTACCAAAGCTCTCAACATAAGTCAAGATTTGTTCTACCACATATCCCAAACTAGGTAAATATCAGTTCTACATAGTTCTCAACATAAGTCAAGATCGGTTATACCAAAGTTATTATCTAGATTCGAATTGGTCATCCAATAGATCTTTAAAGAAAACGGGACCAAAACGTATACTGATTTCCTTTTGATTACGAAACAAGTTTCGTATATGTATCTTCTTTAAACATAGTTTCCTAGGATGAAATCACACCTACATCCAATACACAATCAAGTAACGAGTTACATAGATTATGTATATATCACATTTACGAAGTTCAAAAGATAAACGTTATACTTCGTAACCAAATATTCTTCCTTGACACTTTGATCATAAATAAAATAACCAAGTCCACTACTAGAGAATTAAATATAACCTCACATGTTATGTTTTCAATCTTAAACGACTTGAAAGCAACGATAAAAATTTTAAAAAGTCAACTCAGTATCATTATACCTAAAGTGGAAGGATGATATCTTCATTGTAGTCAATACGTCTGCACGATCTTCAGGTCTTCATAGTAATACTTGTACTTTTTAGTCTAACCTAAACAAAGTTGTCTCCAGTATATTTAATCAAGCGACTATAATTGAGTTTTGATACTAAAATATGACAACCAACCTTGACATTCCAGCGCTTGGTGGGTTCAACTGAGCAATGCTCTAACAACTTCAATATCATATCCTTGGTATAACGATTACTATTAATCGTCCAAGTGGGGTGATCTAAGTGTAGGTATAAAGCGGAATCCTCGCTTACATTGTACTGATTGTCAAAAATGATAATTGTTACACTATGAAATAATGAGATTACCAAATATACCACAATATCTTTCGTATCAACCTACAACAGAATACCTTTGTGTAATATTACATAAACAACCGTTGAAGACTAATTCGACAAGATGTTAACTTTTGCATATAGTGTATGTTCAAATTAAACCAATTATGGGATTATTTACCAAGTTAATTATGTACGAGTGTATTTACTTCTTCTTTTTTGATGCGATACGAGTGTATTTACTTTAATTATAAAGATAAACAATATGAATAAGTAAAGTAAATCACCAACATACAATATTTTGTTAATGACTGAAAATGCAACACATAAAACCCCCGGAACCTAGTCCAGTTTTGAATACTCTCACAACTAAGTTGCTATACAAATTGACTACTGCAAGTTCATATAGTTGAGACCAGGTACTAAACTACTCATGGTTACTCGGTTTTTTTCATTATCCTTGCGCCTACAACCAATTTGTTTTATGCACGTGAATCCCAAGATATAGTCCACTATCTCAAGTCGCTTAACCTCCTGTGAAAAATTCTACTCTCAACTCCTTTGAATTGTAACCCGAAACAGTAAAGGACTAACTTATTCTAGCACCTCACTGTATATCTCTCAAATCCCGCAATGATCAATATAAACTCATTTAGTCAAAGATCAAACCAAAACAAAGATTACATAAATAATTTATCTCAGTGAATTAAAAAGTTTGTTCAATCTTTCGACTAGTTTGGTGTTTGTCGTATAAATTGTTTGTTTGGATCCTAGAGAATCAAGTATGCACGAGGAATTATTGAGAACCAAAAAAAAAAAAGTCTTCGAGTCTTCAATCTTCAAAGTAACCGCTGCACAAACGCCTTAATTCCTACTAATCATTAATACGCACAAAAAAAAAGTCTGTTAGCATTGATCAATCACTAGATCTATCTATAAATATTAAATCACTGAATCTGCAATAGTCAATCCTCTTATATCATAAGAAAATGACAAATGAATAATCAAGTCCAATTTATCAAAAATAATTATACCGTTAGTCAATCAAATTAATAATTGAAAATTAAAATAACAATGAGATTTAGTTTCCCACCAATGGTACTACTAAAACATCTTGATCCCAAAGAAGTCAGAAGTCAGCATAAGAGATTTCACCTAGTTAGATTACTCTCTTCTATGAAAAAGTAGGCTTCCGGCACTAGTGTGTCACGGGATGAGTTTGTAAGAATATAAGCTCAAATATTTATAGTATTATGACCAAGGCTTGTTTAGAAGACTTACCAAATCCAAAAATCCTTAAGATATGCAAATGTTTGGTTTTGACAAATTCAAACTGTAATCCAACTAATATACCGAAATCACTCTTAGTTGACAATTAATATTAGCTAGCGGACACTCATATATTATACTAATACAACAAAACGGAAACATCCAAACCATGGCAAGGATATATATTTGATATCTAAAAGATATAAAATATTTAGGATTCAGGATCTCGCCTTAAGCATAAAAAAAAAGATTAATATTAAGATATAAGAGTTTAACACATGTTCAACTCATTATGTCAATATTATGTGAATATTCCAAGTTCAATCTGTGTACATCTCGATGTTTGTACAAACCCTAAGATCACCAAACATATCGAAAATGTAAACCTGGATTAAATTTAAAATGTGATTGGTTAGGGATCGATCCTTCACCTAAGATCGATACTTGCCGCAAGGGATCAGTCTTACAACTAGGATCATTAATAGGATCAGTCTTGAATTCTATTTTGACTCAAACCAGAGTTTTGCAAGTCTACTTCCTTAAAATATATTTGTAATATTCCTTCACATATAAATCCTAAGGGTTGACTTCATTTCGAAAGTTCAACACACTAAAGAATAACAAGTTATCAATTAGTGCCACGCCGATTCACAAAGTCCATATATATCTATACTTTTACAATTCATATACTCAATTTGTATGAAAAAACTAGTATACCTTCCCTTAATACTCTGATCTTAGTATAATGACCAAGTTATCGATACTAAAGACAAGTAAACAGACTTTACTTCGTATGTTATATATGTTATCAATGAGTATTCACTTGAAAGAACAAAGATATAAATGAAACAAGTCAAGTCTGTAGCTACTAACCTCGAACTGAAGGATGACGTGTTCGTTGATGCCGATGCGTCTTCGGGTTCTTCATGAGTAACAAGAGCGAGTCTCAACATTTTTATGTTCCTAGTTTAACCTAACGAAGTTGACCATAGTAATCAATGCTTGGGAGGTTCAAACGAGCAATGGTCGAACATATTAATCCCCCATTTTCCATAATCAATGCTTGAAATTCCATCCAAATTTCTAATTTGAACCTAGAGTTAATCTTCACTCCAAAAGATAGACCTATAGTGAAATCAGATTATTTAGCAATACCCTATCGTGCATCGATTTTTTTTTGTTTGTAGATTCTCGGTTTAATTTTTGTATCTTAACCAATCTTAAATTAAAACAAGAGTTGCCCATAACCCTAAATGTGGAATCCATATTTGAACTGGATTACTAAGGGTTATGTAAATTACCCTTAAATTATTGGTTATCATATCCCGATACGCTCTATACTATGACGATAATGTCTATCGCTGACCTAGATTGTATGTAAATGACCCATATCATATTTAGGACTGCCCTTAATCCTTTACTATCACAATAAACTTGGATTCGAACTAGACTCTCGGTATTTTCAACACATTAGGAGTCGGCCTAATCCCCTATACACCCGAAATATTGAGAGTTGACTTAAATTCTTGATGTATAAATCCATACTCGAGACTCCGCCAAGCTTTCAACTATGCCTTAGTTATTCATATCTTAAACATGAAAATCTATTAGTAACTTCTGATACACCCTATATTCTAGATCCTCAATCACAAGCATGCATATGTATGGTTTTAATAAAATAAATTATGAACATTCCCTCATTATCCAAACTTTTTGATACTGTAGTTACCTAAAATCGGTGAGAGGCTAAAGTGAGATTCTAGGGTTTCTGAAAGTGGGATGCGGGAGGTTGAGCACGAAAAATCTTCGCCTAAATCATGCACAATGGCTGCTCAAAAGATGCTTCAGTCACATGAGAGGTTAGGGTTGGTCTTAGAGAGGGAAACAGATGAAGAGAGAAATCATAAAATTCTAGGTTTGCAAAAGAATTGCTCTGAGAGTTTATGAGAAAGTTATGTATTAGCTTGGAGAAACAGAGGACCTATTTATAGATGAATTCTCTAATCTCAAGTTGGTGAAGATAAAGATTGCTTTCCCTGCGGAGCACTTCTTCTGTCTCTTCAGGAATAGATAGAGATAAACTAGACTGAGTTTATCTCGTTATTCCACCGCCTTTACTCTCTTCTGTGGTAAGATATAACCTGGGTATTTCTAACACGTGCCATAGATCGCCAAACCAAAAACCTAATTGATATCCCCCCATTTGTGTGAAGCTGATTCAACCTTTGTGATGATGTGTTGAGAGAGAAATATTCTCTTTAGCCGAGTTGGCCAAGATATAGAGATATGTCTGATTTGTGAGAATGACTAGGATGAATCACGTAAAAAGGCATAAAATGCCTCAGAAATCGTATGTAGAGTGTGAGAGAAGCTGAGGTTGAGATCCCTCTCTTATGGCTGGTCACATATGTCACGTGGAGACCATATTATTGCTTGTGGGTCCTTTTGTTAAGCATGTGGAGCTCAAGAAAAATTATCCACGTTTTTGGATAGACGTGTACAGTTCAAGCCCAATTTACTAGCAGTAAGTGTGTTTGAGACACTGAGAAAGAGGCTTGAGGCCTATATGAGGCTCGTGCCTAAGTCTTGTACTTTCATAAGACTTTTTAGACGAGGCTCAACTCGGACGAGGCCACCTGAGATTTGGCCGACGCAGATGGGGCTGTCTGAGATTTGGCCAACGCATCCGGGGTTTTCTAAGATTTGGCCGACGCGTCTGAGATTTGGCGGATTCGTCTGGAGCCATATGAGATTTTGCTGACGCGATGCAGTCTGTTCAAGACTTGGACAATGCGATGAAATCTCTCCCAATTCAGCTGGGACATGTTTGGGAGAGAAAAGAAGGCTTGCACGCCTGATAATGTCTTTGCGAGACTTCACTCACTTGTCTTTGACCAGCTGTTTGAGGGTCAAAACAGTTTCTGCTTAATTTGGTAATTTCGAGTGTGTGGGTGAGAAACAAGTCTAACCCTGAAAAATGTACTGCAAGGGAGTACTTTGATTCGAGAGATCAATCTGTACAAATCCAGCCTAAACCAAGAAATGGTCGTTCCAGACTTGCTTCGGTCACAAAGTGAAGGAGATGGGTTGGTCTAGGGAGGGAAGCGAAGAGAGTGTTGAGACCAGAATAGTTGATTCGGGAAGAGTAGTTGTTTGACGACTTGTATCAGAAAGTGGAAAGCTAACAGATGGGAAAGCTAACAAGTGATTTATGAGTGTTGTATTCTCCTGACCAAAACTTGTCTTTGGTGGAAATAGGTGAGACCTATTTAGACAAGTCGCAACGAAACGTAGCCTGGTCTCATAAGAAGTGGAAACGGTTGATTAAATGGAAGAAAATGGTAATGGGTAACGCCTGGAATTGATGTTTCCATAATGAAGGAAACGTTTCACCATTACTTCTTGTATTTACTAACTGCCTTACCCTTGTGACACTTTCATGTAACGGGCGTGGTGTACGCTGCACACTGTAAACCGCCAGACCAATACCCTGATGAGCATCCCCCAGTTTGTGACATGTTTTGATATCTCGAGTGTTTTCGTGGAAAACGTGTAGCATGTTTCCACGTGTGGCGTGGACAAAGGATTTGGCGTTTGTAGCCAAGTTGGTGCAGTGACCAAAGAATAAGCATCGTAGCCAGGTTGGTGTTGTGACCAAGAGTTAGCATCGCAGCCAAGACATTGTCACGAGTCGTTTGGTGGCAGGTTTGTACGGATGAGATCTGCATCTCAGGAGGAAGGGTAGCCGTAGATTGTTGCAACCCTTTGTTTGGCAACCAGCGGCATGGTTGCAGTGCGCTCTTGGCACGGCCAAATTAGGGTTTTGGCGTCGTGGCCAATAATCGGCGCCGTGGCCAAGAGATTGCCACAAATCATTTGGTGGCAAGTTTGTATGGATGAGATTCGTATCTCAGGAGGAAGGTTGGCCGTTGATTGTTGCAACCCTTCGTTTGCAGCTAGTGGCATGGTTTAGGTGCGACCGAGCTAGGATTTTTGGCGTAGTTTAGGAGCGGCCAAAACTAGGGTTTTGGCATCTTTTAGGCGCGACCAAAATTAGGGTTTTGGCAAAACCATGATGTTTGGACTTGGGCCAGAAGTTGCCATGTATTAGGTGGCGAACTAGGACGGCTGAGGTCTGCATCTCAGATGGAAGGTTAGTCTTTGATTGTTGCAACCCTTCGTTTGGCAGCCAGCGGCATGTGGTAGGGACGGCATGGCTTTGGCATATTTTAGGCGCGACCAAAATTAGGGTTTTGGCAAAACCGTGATGTTTGGACTTGGGCCGGAAGTTTCCATGCGTTAGGTGGCGAACTTGGACGGCTGAGATCTACATCTCATATGGAAGGGTAGTCGTTGATTGTTGCAACCCTTCGTTTGGCAGCCAGCGGCATGTGGTAGGGACGGTATGGCTTTGGCGTATTTTAGGCGCAGCCAAAATTAGGGTTTTGGAAAAACCGTGATGTTTGGCCTTGGGACGGAAGTTTCCTTGCGCTAGGTGGAGAACTTGGACGGCTGAGATCTGCATCTCAGATGGAAGGGTAGTCGTTGATTGTTGCAACCCTTCATTTGCCAGCCAGCGGCATGTGGTAGGGCCGGCATGGCTTTGGCATGGTATGCCATTGGCACTATGGTTCGGCTGGCATGGTTGGTGATCGTTGTCGTATGCGTCAAAAATAAATTACACTTTCCCACTACTCAAAATATAAAATATAGCAGGGGAAATAAAGGATAGTTCCCACAGAGAGGTCTAGGTTGTCAAGTTGTTTCGGTTTCCTATAAATAACAATGGGGATTTTCTGATTTTTATATTCTAAAATAAAATAAAATAAAAGCAAAACAAATAAATAAAGCACACAATTCAAATATGTGAAAGGATTTGTCAAGGATATCGTTTTCATCCACAAACATGCTTTTCAACAATAACTAGAATTGATATTTAATCTCAACTTTATTAACATTCCTAAGATATCTTGATTACAAGTATATCTCGCTAATTCCCTGATTTCATCACAACCACATTAAAAGATGCATATGTGAATTCATCCTAGAAAGCAACCTAAAGTGTAAAAGCACAATCAAGTTTAACTCCCTAAAAGCATTGACTTCTATGGAATAAGACTAATCAAAGCAATCGAACGTGTAAAATAACTAATACGATTTAACAAAGGTTATGATCCACTTGTGACTACTAGGATGCATCACTACAAGCAATACTCAAAATTATGCTACTTGCAATCAGGAATTATCACTTTTACGTACAATAACCCTAATCTAGCAATAGAGATGAAAACTAATTCAACCGATTCGCGACTCGACTAAACATGCATTCAAATCATATAACAATATTAATAGTCAATCATAAGCAACAAAGTATGGAGACAAAACTAATTCATTGCATAAAAACCATGGTTGGAATTCCAACTTATTCCTTAACCAAGATAAAATTATCTAAACATGTGAATGGAGTTCATAACAAGAAGTAAAAGAAAATCTATCATGTTTCTAAACCCTAAAATAAAAGTAGAAGAAGAGATAAGATTTCCTAGAGAACTTTGTTATATATCCTTCACTTGCGACTCTGGAAAACTCAAACTTATTGGAGAAGTCCAAGCCCAAAGCCCATCTTTGCTTGGGTTAAACCCACCAAAATTCGCAGGTCAAACTTGGTCAACTCCAGTCAAAGTCAGATGCTCAAGCTCCGGTGAGGGTCATACTCAGTTCCTGCACGGCAATACCCCATTCTACAAGCCTAACTATATGCAATATTACATCTCCCTCACCAACTGCAACTATTTCTTGTGTTTCCACCTGAAACATTAAGAACTGCACATTCATACCAGCAGCTCAACAAACCAACAGTACCAGCAACATCAATTTTGTCCCTTTATCTCTCTTTCACCCACTGCTTCAATATAGCAGCTACATGAACTCGTTCTGAACTTGACTCAATCCATCTATAGCTGCATCAAACACAACTAACTCCTTCACCGCATCAAGCTCGTATCCTGCAATTACATAACACCAACAATACATTCATGTTCTTTCAACCTGTAGCTCGAACACAGTTCATCTTCAACTGATAACAGCAACTCCAACTTCTCTGATTTCATACCAATCCATACCATCTCAGCAACGGGTTTTTTTCATTCATACACAGAAGAATCTCAATGCCAGCTATATCTTAAGCTTCAACATCCTCTGCAATCCAGAACTTAATGCCACCAACAAGATAAACTGCAATCCACTGTTCAGCTTACCACCACTGCCTAGCCATTGCATTTGAACTGCATCTGCAATTATCTTCTCTGGTTCAGATCCATATTCTCAACTTAGCCATTCACTGCCTTCATCCTTTGTAGTTCATCTATTTTTCCATGTCTGCGGCAGCATCTCTTTCCATTCCTGCAATTGCCTTAAGCTCGTCTTGCACCTGCAACTGCATCACCAGCAGCTAGAACCACCATCTCCAACCCTTTGTTTTCCCTGTAGATTCCTAATCATGCATCTATAAAGGCAATAACTCCGGTTTAGTTACAACTGCAGCTCACTCTCGAACCAACAACATCAAAAAAGCAGCCACAATCCACTCCTAGCATAACCTGCAACCTCACTTCTTATCTTGTTTCTTAACTAGTAGCTCAACACCGTCATTTCACTCTCCTGCAGCTTATTTCAACCAAGAGTTGCCAGCAGTATGACCACCAATTGCAGTCCCATTCTCTAAGCATCTTCTCTGCAAGTCATATCAAGAACAACCCACATTTCATATCCCATTTCTTTGCTTCAGATGCACAATCACCAACAAAGCCCCTCTAGCTGCAGCTAACTCACTCCATGTAATTGCCCAGCCAGCAACAACACGTAACCCTTCTTCACTTCCATGCAGCACCGCCGCAACTGAACTTTAAAATCCTGAACTGCAATAGCCTCTCAAAGCATCACTTCTTACCAGAATCCCATCAATTCGACCTCTCCTCTCAATTTCAGTCGAACCCATGAATTTCAACATCTTCACTACTTCATCTTCTTCATAATCTTCAATGTCAGTCACCAGAAACCCTAAACTTTGGCTTTGCCTCTCAACGGTAGCATCTCCACATCAATCATATACCCATTCTTGATTCAAACCAATTGACAGCACCACCAACAAACCCTTCTCATCTATCCTGCTCAAACTCCATTCAGTCTTGACTCATTCAATCGGCAGCAGCAACAACTAACGACAGAGCTTCCCCTGTATCAGATTCAACATAAGCCAGTCAATTACTCCAAAATTGAACACACAATCTTCATTTTCCTGTTGTTAAATGATTGCAACCACCAGGACCCTAATTCCATCATCAATATCTTCCAGATACGACAACCCATTCTTCAATTCTTCCATTTCAGATCTTCCACAAAACCTTGAGCGTCACCTTCTTCTGATTCAATTTCTACTCATCAGAAGTATAATATTTGAATTATTCCTCACCAATTTCTCTGGTAATTCCTCGATCGAGCACCAATCTTTGCCAGTAGTAGCAACGCAGTCATATCATTTATTATCTCCTCTGAGTTAGGGAATAAAGATTAAGAAATCATTTTCTCTGAAGTCTAGGGTTAGGTAATAACAAGAAGTGCTATGGACACCCATCTATGGTGGTTAATGGCCAACCGGCTCAAACATGGCTTGTCGGTTTCATAAAACTTACAGCCTAATTCTGCTTCTTTGCTCAACTGTTAGTTGCGAGGAACCGAAAGCTCATTCTTCGCCTGCGACTTGATCTTATTCCTCCAAATGAACGCTTTCTTCTTCCTCGAATTCTTCCACCAGCAGCAAGCTCAGACCAACTTCTTCTCTTCAATTTCACTTCATCACTAAAGCATTCGTGCTTTTCAGACAGATATTTGCATCACTAAAGTCGACATGCTTTTCAGACAGAAATTAAGAAATAGAAGCAAATAATGAGAAATAGTTTGTTTCCAACCGCAGTTGCACATGAGATGAGACTTTTGCATTGTTTCTTCTTATTTTGTTCCAAATGACTCGAAAGTACCTAAACACTCAAAAAAAAACATAAGATACATATTTTACAAGAAAACTTAGCAAAGAAAGCATAAACAATAGACAAATATTAAGGTGTTTTAGACACCTATCAAATTCCCTCACACTTAGACTTTGCTAGTTGATGTATTTTCAAATGGTTGTTGTGATAGTGGTAAAAATGGGTTCTTTTCAGATTTGTGAAGGGAATAAATTTTTTAGATTTTTTTTTTTTAAAACTTAAGAATGTAGCAAAATTAAATAGCAAAGTGATGTGAAATTTTATGGAAAAATAGGGGTTTAAGATTCCACCATTCAAAAATACTTATATGATCTAATATTTTTTTTTACTATGCAATTTAAATAACTGGTTTGATTCAAAATATTGCCAAAAAAAGATTTCCAAAATATCAAATGTTAATCACAAGTATAATGCATCAAGATTCTAAAACTAAGCATGCATTATCAAGGGAAAACACAGTTGATTAATAAAACTCATTTAATTCATTTTTATCAATGCAATTAATCACATAAAAATATTGTATAAAAAAAATAGAGATTACCACATAATTATTGTGAGAATGGCTTCCTCTGTCACCCCTGGGATTGGGTTTAGCTACTCATGATGAAAAACCTCTCAAAATATTTCACTGATGCTCAAAAGTGTTTTACAATGAAAAGAAAGACAAGAAAATGATATAAAACAGGATTCTACGACCCACAGAAGGCGTCCAGAATCAACGATAGAGATGAAGTGTTGTTGTCGTTGGAAAACTATGACCCACAAACGACAGTTGTTGTCTTTGTTGGTAAACGACTGCCTTTGGTAGTCTGTTCTTCCTCTTCTTCTTCCTCCTCGAGCAGCAGCAGCAGCAGAACCAAAATCTCTGCAACTTCAATTTTCTTGCTCTGTAGTGCTCTAAACCTCTCCCAATTCTCTCTCTCCTCTTCTATGAGTCCCCAGCACTCTATATATACTCCACAGGATCAAGAAGTCTCGCTATAACTCGAGATAATTCTCTCTTAACTCGGTTTGATGAAAAATATTCTGGGAATATTTTCTTGCCTGATTTAGCTTCTCACGCGTAGATTTCCATCCTGGTCACTCTAGAAATGTTTACACACGACCCACAATGTTGCTAGAGCCCTTATGCATGAGCAGAACACGCTCAAATCTTCTCCAAACCCGTGTCCAATCCGTGTTTCCCTGTTTTGCATTCCGTGAATTATCCAGCTAATTCTGGACAAATTTGATCGAACCAAAAGCCCAAAACGTGTTTGCTAGGACATATCACAACTTCCTACCAAAGATCAGCCATTGAATCGCCCTAGAACACGTTCAAAAATTCCAACAAAACATCTGCCAGTTGATAGTATTTTTTTTTCCGCCAATTTTTGGTTTTTGAATTTGGGAAGAAGATGTCCTCCCCCCTAACCAGAACTGGGGTGCGAATAGCAGCTGTCTTGGGGGTGACCTGGGGGTGCTCCGTGCAACTTTTCGAGCCGAATTTTCCAACAATAATTATTTTCCAAAAATACCTACAAACACACAAAACACCATAATAAGGACGAAAACAAGTACTAACAATACGAAACATTGAGGACAAATTAGACACATAAATGCGTCTATCAAATACCCCCAAACTTATTATTTGCTAGTCCTCGAGCAAAAATAAAAAATAAAACCGAGTTAATATCGGGAGGGTTTACCAGAGGTGTACCCATAAAACCATTACTCCAGACCCTAGCTATCTATGTCGAACCTTGGAAGGCACTAAAGAATCTCCTTGGTTGGCTTACAATCACTGACTACAGGAGGAAGTACCCTGATGCAAAATTCCAATTGTTGTACACGAGTTTACACTCAAGCATACTAAAATTCATATAAAGTGATAGAGCTCTACTCAGATAGTTGCACTATGGACATCATATTCGGAGTCAAACTAATCATATGGATAGAAAAAAGAGATGGAAATAAAAAAATGTAGATGGTTTTGATGTTAACCAAATGATCGATGTTTCACATATCTGTCTGAAGGCCACTGCCAGAATGAACCTATCCTAATGGACTGAGATATCGGTTTGACTAATATAAACACAACTGGCATATACAAGGGAACCAGTGGTCAATAACTTAAATCTAGATCAACAAACTGGCAAATACAAGGGAACCAACAGTTGACTACACAGAACAATAACCATTCTTTTTATTATTATTATTATTTATTTTTAACTTAACGGCATGAATAGATCTTTTTGATCCAAGCGCATGCTTCTTGTCAGCAGATTACACGATAGTTCCCACGGGTCCTGCATTCCACGCTTGCTTAGGCGACGGAAACAGGGAGAACACACGCATATTGCTATCCAAGTGTTAATACTTATTCTGATTGGTCTAACTGGTCCGGTCTCTCTTTTTTTTTTAGTAACTCAGTCACTCTAATTCACCCTAGCAGTGGTAACAACTTGAATCCTGTGCCCCACCTAATCACTTAGAGAAACATAGTTTAAAATGAAAAAATAAAATAAAAAAAATGAAATGAAATGAAAAGGACTCAACGAGATATGGTGCAACTATCATGTTATTTCTAACACCTGAGCTCTGTGCTTTTATGAATAGACTCTATAGATGTTTCCATCTATTCAGATTGGTTCCTCAACTCCTACAACCAAGATGCTTCCATCCACTTAGATTAGTTAGTGCCATCCTGAATACGCATAAATTTCTAGGCTCTGGAGTTTATTTATTGCAACTAAAAGCTAACAAAAAGTTTCTTCCCCACCCCCAAACTTAAATCTAACATTGTCCTCAATGTTTCTAATTAAAGAGCAGTACCAAAAGTAAAATAACACGAGGAGAAGTTGGAAATATAGTACCTGGGTGAAGAAAATCAAAAACTAATATACAACATACAACTGCCTCGATGGTCAATCAAGGGTAAACAGGGTCCTCCAGAGGGACCTCCTCAACATCACCTGTAGGAAAGGGCTCTAAAAAGGGTTTCAATCTCTGACCGTTAACCTTCGAAGAACTACTACCATGTGTCTCGATCTCAACAGCTCCATGAGGAAAAACAGTGCGAACAATAAAAGGACCCGTCCACCGAGAACGTAACTTCCCAGGGAAAAGATGCAAGCGGGTATCATACAGAAGAACTTTTTGACCTGGAGAAAATGACTTCCGTAAAATGTTTCTATCATGCACAAGTTTCATTTTGTTCTTATACTCTTCGCACTATCGTAAGCCTATACGAATCTCGTCCAACTCATTGAGCTGGAGTGTCCTATGGGCTCTGCCTCGTCAAGTGAAAAATTTAGCTGCTTAACAGCCAATAAGCTCTATGTTCTAACTCAACAGGTAAGTGACATGCCTTTCCATAAACAAGCCGATAAGGCGACATTCCAATGGGGATCTTAAACGCAGTACGGTAAGCCCATAGGCATCAGTAAGCCTAGACGACCAGTCTTTCCGATTAGGATTAACTGTTTTCTCTACTATACGTTTATCTCCCTATTGGAAACCTCTACTGACCACTAGTTGTGGATGATACGGGGTGCTATCTTATGTGTAATACCATATTTCTTCATAGAAGCTTAAAAGGCCCATTACAAAAGTGCGACCCTCCATCACTAATTATAGCTCGTGGTGTTGTACCAAAAGTGTAAGTATATTATTTTTAAAGAACTCAATTCACAACCCTATGGTCATTGGTTTTACCGCACCGCTCAATCCACTTAGAGACATAGTCTACGGCGACAGGATTGTATAGGTTACCAAAAGAATTAGGAAAGACCCATAAAGTCAATACCCCCCACATCAAAGACCTCAACAATTAAAATAGGGTTCAAGGGAATCATGTTCCTACGGAAATGGTTCCTAATTTCTGGCATCGTTCACAAGTAATGCAGTAACTGTGGGAGTCTTTAAACAACGAAGGCCAATAGAATCCACACTGCAATATCTTAGCAGCAGTTTTCTTCGCACTAAAGTGACCCCCACAAGCATGATCATGACAAAAGGAAATAATATTGGACTGGTCACTCTCAGGTATACATCTCCTAATAATCTGGTCTGGACATACTTAAACAATAAGGATCATCCCAAAAGAAGTGCTTAACCTCAGCTAAAAATCTAGAACGATCTTGTTTACCCTAATATTGGGGCATTCGACCAGTAACAAGATGTTCACTATATTTCGCATACCAAGGTAATTGGGTAACAAATACAATTGTTCATCAGGAAAGTTATCCCTTATAGGAGGGAATCATCTGGGAACTAACAACATAGCTAGACAAGTGATCTGCTACAACATTTTCGGCACCCTTTTTGTCTCTAATGTCTGGAGGAAACTCTTACAACAACAGAATCCACCTAATCAATCTAGGTTTAGTATCCTTCTTAGACAAAGATATTTTAAAGCAGCATGATAAGTATATATGATGATCTTAGAACTAAGAGATAGGGTCTAAACTTGTCTAAGGCAAACACATGGCTAATAGTTCCTTCTCGGTAGTGGTATAGTTCAACTGGGCATCATTCAGAGTTTTGGTAGCATAATAAATCACATGAAGTAACTTATTTTCTCACTGACCTAGCACAACACCAATAGCATAATCTGAAGCATCAACATGATCTCAAAGGGTAGGTTCCAGTTGGGTGCCTGGACTATGGGGGCGGTAGTGAGTAATGACTAAGCTTCTCAAAACCTCTAAACAAGCATCATCAAAGACAAACTTAACATCTTTTGCAAGCAAATTGCAAAGAGGTCTAGACATCAAGCTAAAATCCTTAATGAAACGACGATAAAAACCAGCATGCCCTAAGAATGACCTAATATCTCTTACGGTTTTGGGACCGGTAAAGTTTTAATAAGGTCAACTTTGGCTCTATCTACCTCTATACCCTTTGAAGATACAATATGCCCTAGAACAATTCCTGAACGAACCATAAAGTGACATTTCTCCCAATTAAGCACTAAATTCTTTTCCTTACACCTAGTCAAACTATGACAAATGATGCAAGCACTCATCGAAAGACGAACCAAACACTGAAAATCTCCATAAAGACCTCTAAGAGCCGTTCTACTATGTCCAGAAAATATACTCTCATACAACGCTGAAAAGTCGCGGGGCATTACATAGCCCGAAAGGCATGCGTCTATAAGGTACCGGGACAAGTGGTGGTTTTCTCCTGGTCTTCTGGGGCAATAACGATCTGATTATATCCAGAGTAGCCATCTAAAAAGCAGTAGTGGCTATGTCCAGCTAATCTCTCTAGCATCTGGTCGATGAAGGGAAGGGGAAAGTGGTCCTTCCTAGTGACCTTGTTCAATTTCCTATAGTCAATACAAACACGCCAACCCGTGGCCACTCGGGTCGGGATTAACTCATTGTTATCATTCTGGAATACAGTAATACCAGATTTCTTGGGAACAACCTGAACGGGGCTGACCCACTTACAGTTCGAACTACTTCTTTCATATTGGGGTTTAGTCGACGTTGCATCTCCCTAGAAGGTTTGGTGTCTTCCTCTAAATAGATCTGATGCATACAAACAGTAGGACTTATACCCTTAATGTCTGCTATGGTCCACCCTAAAGCTTCCTTGTTGTTTTGAAGGACGGTTACTAGCCTACTTTCCTGATCTCTATCCAAGTCCGAAGAAACAATCACAGGTAAAGTCTCAGACGGGCCTAAAAGCACATACTTCAGGGTATCTGGCAATGGTTTTAGGTCCAACTTAGGAGGCTCTTCTAAAGAAGGAACTAGGGTAGACTTAGAAACTGGTAGTGGTTCGAACTTAGGTTTCCATCCATTACTAGTATCTAACAAAGGGGTTGAATCTAACAAAGCATTCACCTTATTAATTACCTTATCATCATAAAAATCAATCCCAAAGTGAGCTAGGCATTTCTCTAATATATCTTCTAACAAAGTGTTTGGTAATGACTCCTCTACTAATGTTCCTATCATGTTCACCCCTTCTATATTCGAGTCATCTAGTTCAGAGAGTAGCTTACTAATATTAAAAATGTTCAGCTCAATAGTCATATTACCAAAAGACAAATTCATAATACCATTTCGATAGTTAATGATCGCATTGGATGTAGCTAAAAATGGGTGACCTAAAATCACTGGTATTTGGTTCTCTGGGTCAGGGACAGGTTGGGTATCTAGGATAACAAAATCCACCGGATATATAAACTTGTCGACCTCTATGAGAACATCCTCGATCACACCACGAGGAATTTTAACGAACCTATCAGCTAACTGAAGTGTCATCTGTGTAGGTTTCATCTCACCAAGTCCTAGCTTAAGGTACACATGGTATGGCAGTAAGTTCACACTGGCTCCTAAGTCAAGCAACGCTTTCTAAACACGGTACTTACCTATTGTACAAGCAATGGTAGGGGACCCTGGGTCTTTATACTTAGGAGTAGTGGTATTCTGAATAATAGAACTCACATGACTATCTATGAAGGCTTTCTTCTGGACATTGAGCTTACGCTTTCGCGTACACAAGTCCTTAAGGAACTTGGCATAAGAGGGAATCTGCCTAATTGCATCTAATAATGGAAGGTTGATATTAACCTGCTTAAAAACCTCCAATATATCATTAAAGTTGGACTCCCTCTTAGTTGGAACTAGCAGCTGGGGGAACGGGGCTCTGGGAACAAAGTCGGGCTCATCAGGACCCTCATTGGTCTCTTTGGAGACTCTATCAGTCTCCTCATTTTTCTGGCTCATAAGGGTGAACTACAACATGTTCACTTTCAGGTATGTCGACCTTATTATCAACTTTTTTTCCACTCATAAGGGTTGTAACAGAGTTCACATGATTGTACGATTTCTCTCCTCTAGGGTTAGGATCAGTATGACTAGGGAACCTTCCTTCTTCTCTCTCATTGATAAACTTAGCTATTTGGCCGACTTGAATCTCTAATTTAGCAAAAGACTGGGCACTATTCTTAAAATTCTGTTTGCTTTCCTCTTGAAAATTACCCTGGCTTTTTACTAACATTTCTTGGCTTTGTGATAGCATCTCCTGGCTCTTCCTTAATATACTAAGGGTTTCCTCTAAGCTAGTTATTCTATTCTCAGATGGGTTCTGGGTCTGACCTGAAAAGCTCTTAGTATAACCAAAACCTGGGGAGGCTGAGAATTACTAGACTGACCTTGATTCTGGCCCTTAGACCAAGAAAAATTAGGATGGTTTCTCCAACCAGGGTTGTAGGTTTATGAGTATGGGTCAAACTTCTGACGGTTCTCAAACCTAGCGTTGTTATAGACAGCATGGGCTTGTTCTTCACTAACATGACCTTCCCAAAACGAGTTATTGGGCTCTTCTCCACAACTAGAGACTTGAGCGGCTCTAATCCTATCATCAGGTTCAACAAGAGACCTATAATTAGGCTGATTCAATTCCAAAGCTTCTAACCTTCTAGACAAAGAAGCAAACTTAGCATCTGACTCGGATCTTGTATCTACCACATTGGTGCTACTTCTATTGACCAAGAGTCTTTTAGGGGGTTCAACACAAGACTCCCACTGTTGGGATTTTTCAGCGATAGATCCTAAGAAGGTAAAAGCATCATCAGCATTTTTACTAGTGAACTCACCAGCGCACATAGACTCGACCATGGCTTTAGTCGAATAGTCTAAACCATTATAAATAATCTCTACAAGTTTCATCTTATCAAATCCATGGTGAGGACACTGGGATAGGAGATCATTGAATCTCTCTAAAAACCTATAAAGAGATTCTCCCTCTTGTTGCATACTAGCACTAATTTTCTGCCTAACAGCTGTTGTTTTATGCTTAGGGTAGAATCTCATATAGAAAGCAGCAATAAGTTCCTGCAATGTTTCAATGGATTAAGATGGTAGGTTGTTTATCCAGGTCTTGGCTTTATCTCTCAAGGAAAAGGGAAACATCTTAAGTTTCAAGACCTCATCAGTAAGGTCTTTTATTCTAATTGTCCCACAAATTTCCTCAAAGTCTCTAATATGAAAATAAGGGTTCTCATCATCCTTTCCTAAGTATATAGGGATCATCTGAAGAATACTAGGTTTTATCTCGAAATTAGCCGTAGTGGCTGGCAATTTAATGCACGAAGCTCGGTTGGACATAGTTGGGAACATGTAATCTTTCAAACTTTCCATCAGTGGCACAGCATAAGTACTAGGGGTACTTTCCTCACGAAGAGATAGGTTCTCAAAACTGAAGTTTCCAAAAACGGGGCTCTCAAAAGAAGAGTCTTTGAGCTCCCCGCTTCCACAAGAAGATCTTTTAGGCTCGTCACTAATCAAACGGCCAAAATTATCTCTTTTCCAAGCACGCTCTGTAAAGGAATCGAGTGCTCTTGGCATACACAAACAAAAATCCTAAGGAAGGGAGGTTCTAAGCAAACACACAGCAGGCCAACTCCACCAAATCAAACCTAAAAATTTCTATCAAACAAAAAGCATGATGGCTCCACTTAGATTGTTTCTAGACCAGCTTCTAATCCTTCGAAAAGGAATTCGTTACAATCTGAGCAAATTCTCTGGAATCAGTACGAGTCAAAGTGAGTTGAATAGAGGCGAGGGAAGCTCAGTGGATCTTTGATACCCAAGGCCAACCCGGTATTCAAGGCGGTGCAGTCACGCATTCAACTCACAGAAACCATCCTGAACTTCGAAGTATGCTCAAAAGAGTAACCAATATTTTTCGAATGACTGTCCTATTAAGCTCGTTACCCTATAGGTCTCGTTCTATTCAAAATTTTAGGCTTAGGGTCGCGTTTGGTTTCGTTTTCCTAAGGCGGGCAAGAAGAGAACTATGATGAAATCCGAACCCTTATCTTGTATGGCCAGTCCTTGCCCTTTACTAAGAATTTAAAGTAACTAGTTCATTCCTCAACATATAATCACCTTAAGGCATACAGTAAACCCGCTTGCAGGAGATTCACGGGTGTTTCGAAAGACTTACCTCCCGTACCATACGGGCGAAGAACCGCTGAAGTCGACTCGGGCCACGACTCCTATGTCGTGTACGAACCCGAGGGGCCGAGACGATATTGTAATGTCGTCCTTCCCTGCAAACAGTTTGTATTTAAGGGTACCCTTCCGTAGGGTTTAAAAAAAAAATTGTCCAAATGTCCAAAGTCCAAAGTAAAGTGCAAAAATATTACAAAAATTCCTAATACAATTCTAAAAAAAATTAAAAATTAAAAAAAAAAATAATAATAAAACTAAATCCTAAAAAATTATTTCTTTTTTTCTTTTCTTTTAGCTTTGAGCTTTGTTCCAAGTCCTTAGTGTCCAATCTTCAAACCTGCAAATCAAAGAAACAAACAAAGAAACATAAAGAGGAACAAATGAAAATAATAAAAAATAACAAAAACCTAAAAATTCTACCTAAGCACAAATCCGCGTCGGCGGCGTCAAAAATTTGATATATTTTCAAATGGTTGTAGTGATAGTGGTAAAAATGGGTTCTTTTCAGATTTGTGAAGGGAATAAAAATTTTAGATTTTTTTTTTAAAACTTAAGAATGTAGCAAAATTAAATAGCAAAGTGATGTGAAATTTTATGGAAAAATAGGGGTTTAAGATTCCACCATTCAACAATACTTATATGATCTAATATTTTCTTTTACTATGCAATTTAAATAATTTGTTTGATTCAAAATATTGCCAAAAGCAGATTTCCAAAATATCAAATGTTAATTACAAGTATAATGCATCAAGAGTCTAAAACTAAGCATGCATTATCAAGGGAAAACACAGTTGATTAACAAACTCATTTAATTCATTTTTATCAATGCAATTAATCACATAAAAATATTGCATAAAAAAATAGAGATTACCACATAATTATTGTGAGAATGGCTTCCTCTGTCACCCCTGGGATTGGGTTTAGCTACTCATGATGAAAAACCTCTCAAAATATTTCATTGATGCTCAAAAGTGTTTTACAATGAAAAGAAAGACAAGAAAATGATATAAAACAGGATTCTGCGACCCACAGAAGGCGTCCAGAATCAACGATAGAGATGAAGTGTTGTTGTCGTTGGAAAACTATGACCCACAAACGACAGTTGTTGTCTTTGTTGGTAAACGACTGCCTTTGGTAGTCTGTTCTTCCTCTTCTTCTTCCTCCTCGAGCAGCAGCAGCAACAGAACCAAAGTCTCTGCAACTTCAATTTTCTTGCTCTGTAGTGCTCTAAACCTCTCCCAATTCTCTCTCTCCTCTTCTATGAGTCCCCGACACTCTATATATACTCCACAGGATCAAGAAGTCTCGCTATAACTCGAGATAATTCTCTCTTAACTCGGTTTGATGAAAAATATTCCGGGAATATTTTCTTCCCTGATTTAGCTTCTCACGCGTAGATTTCCATCCTGGTTACTCTAGAAATGTTTACACACGATCCACAATGTTGCTAGAGCCCTTATGCATGAGCAGAACACGCTCAAATCTTCTCCAATTCCGTGTCCAATCAGTGTTCCCTGTTTTGCATTCCGTGAATTATCCAGCTAATTCTGGCCAAATTTGATTGAACCAAAAGCCCAAAACGTGTTTGCTAGGACATATCACAACTTCCTACCAAAAATCAGCCATTGAATCGCCCTAGAACACGTTCAAAAATTCCAACAAAACATCTGCCAGTTGATAGTATTTTTTTCCCGCCAATTTTTGGTTTTTGAATTTGGGAAGAAGATGTCCTCCCCCCTAACCAGAACTGGGGTGCGAATAGCAGCTGCCTTGGGGGTGACCTGGGGGTGCTCCGTGCAACTTTTCGAGCCGAATTTTCCAACAATAATTATTTTCCAAAAATACCTACAAACACACAAAACACCATAATAAGGACGAAAACAAGTACTAACAATACGAAACATTGAGGACAAATTAGACACATAAATGCGTCTATCACTAGTCCTCGAGCAAATCAAACAAAATAATTCTAAGACATACATACAACTCCGTGTCGTCGAGGCTACGGTTACTCTTAACATAAATAACAAGCCTTTGAACCCCTAGGTGTCCCTAGTGGACAAGTTATAGTCTCGTGAAGGTTTATAAGAGGTTTACCTACAAAACCTATATTTCCAACTCCGGCTACCTGTGAAAATTTGTGAACGAATCCAAAATGACTACAGGAGAAGGTGCCTTGCGAATCCATATTAATATATAAATAAATAAAGCTCTATACGGAAAGTTGAAAAAACCACAATACTCGAAATATAACTAACCACAATCACACATGAATAGATTAAGAAGATGGATATAGATATAGATGTTTGCGAATGTTGACTAAGTGAACGGTGTGTCCCATATCTGTCTGAAGGTCACCGCCAAAACAAACCTAAAAATCCTATTGGATTGAGCTACTAGTCTGAATTCTAATATCAACACAGCCAGCATATACAAGGGAACCAACGGTCGATAAACTTAATTCTATATCAATTCACTGGCATATACAATGGAACCAGTGATCGAATTTATTCAACACAATAATAATAAAATTTTATTTTTATTTTTTCTTTTTTCACTTTTTTTTCTTTTTTCGAATTGACAACATGATTGGATATTTTGGATCCAAGCGCATGCTTCTTGTCAGCAGATTACATGGTAATTCCCGTGGATCCTGCATTCCATGCTTGTTCAGGCGACGGATACAAGGAGAACACACACATATTACTATCAAAGTGTCAATTTTATTTATATTTTTTTTATATTTACACCATTTGGTCAAATTGGTCTGGTATTTTTTTTTTTTTTAGTAACTCAATCACTCTATTTCATCCTAGCAGTGATAACAATTCGATGTTTGTGCCCCACCAAATCACTTAGAGAAACAATAGATAAATATGGAAAAATAAAAATAGAACGTGATATAGTGACATTACGAGATATGGTAACAACTATCATGTTATTTATAATACTTGAGCTATGTCCATCCTTTTAGTTAATGGGTTCCTCAACTCTTGCAATCAAGATGGTTCCATCCACTTATATTGTTTAGTGACATCCTAAAGGCACAAGTTTCTAGATTTCGGAGTTCATAAAGCAATTTTTTTTTCTCTTGTTTTTCTAATTTTTTTTTTTATTAAAGGCATCAAACAAACTATACAAACATATAAATGCTCCCTCACACTTAAACTTTACGTTGTCCTCAATGTAAATTTAGTCATTCAAAGTAAAGTTCAAGGTGGGAAATTCCGCAAATGATATGCAAAAATAAAGATAAAATGCTTAAAAATAAAAAGAAAAAGAAAAAGATACAAAACCGGTGGGTTGCCTCCCACTTAGCGCTTGGTTTAAAATCGTCAGCCCGAAATATCCTTGCAAGACGAATTCCCCATACACCAACAATCTGAAAAGTTGGGGATCCTCCCATAGAACTTGTTTTGCAAACACTAGCTTCACACAAATATTAGTACGAGAAAACAGAAGTGAAGCTATCGCCCCGTAGAAGTTTCCCCCACACTTATTCTTTTCTACACTTGGAAGTGTATAAAGAACATAGAAATCGGGAACTTCTATGGTTTCTTCTTTGCAAATATTCATAGTATGAGAATCAAATGTTTCTAATGGCGGCTATCGAGAAACAAAGTCATTTAACAATTTTCTCGAAGCACATACATTCAAGCCAATAAGAGGTAAAGGAGAAGAATCAATATGCAAAGGGTTAGACAAACCTCGCACAATCTCTTGTAACACGGAATCCTCTTCATCCTTGAAAAATTCAAGTGAACTATTCACCTCTTGTATATCATGGTCCTCTATCAAACCTTGCAACCATTCTCCGTCCGTTTCTGCCTTAACCAAAATCTCGGCATCAACATTTACATTACAATCATTTGCAAGCTCAATTGGGTCTTCCACAATATTGGTCATATCGGTTTCATTCTCAACACACTCCTCTTTGTTGCAAGGTACATACTCCACTGTGGATTCAAGTCTCACCATAAGGAACTTTTGTAGAACACTCATTGCATCACCCTCAAGCTCTACTTTTTGAATAGGTTCTTGATCGTTATAAAGATCAATGCTCGAGTAAGCTACACTAGTGTCATCACATTCCTTTTCATCTTCACCTTGATCGCAAAAAGACTCCATTGTACACTCCTCGGGGATGTCACCATAAATTGGTTCAAGCAATGTATTTGCATAGTCATCGTCACTATCATAGTTAACATAAGATTGGCTACCACTTCCCAAAGATTGGTCTTTCGCAGAATTTTGCATGTCCTCTTTGTATTCTTCAATGCCTTGTCTTAAATTTGAAACACCTTTTTGAAGCTCTTGGAGTGATCCATCCAAATTTTGAAAATAGTGTTCCATTTGTTGGTAAAAATCGTTCGACAAGGAAAAAGTAGAATCACTTACTTCAATATTGCTATGCCAATTATATTCCTTTTGAATGGGTGAATGGTCATAACTATGATCAGAAATTGGGCCAAACATATTATCAGCATATTTGATCGATGAAACTAGCTCCATGCTTGGTTGTCTACAAACTGACTCCATGCTGACCATAAATTGTTGCATCTCATCTACCAAACTCGAAGAAATATGAATAAGAGTACAACTAGTCTCCCCTCCTTGTGGTTGCTCACTTACATACCTACCATAAGAAGGTTGATATGTATGAGAATAACTCAAAGGATATGTAGAATATTGACTATAACCAAATGATTGGTTTTGATTGTATTCTCCGCAAGGGTGATAGTTGTCATAATTTTGTTGAGGTTGATAACCGTACCCATTGTTCCAATATGCTCCTTCCATAGAAAATGGTACCTGGAACAAGAGTTCTCAAAACTATGTCAAAAACCAGAAAATAAAAACAAAACTAAAAAAAAAAAACAAAAACAAGTGACAACAGCGACGCCAAAATTTGGTCCCTGTCGTATGCGTCAAAAATAAATTACACTTTCTCACTACTCAAAATATAAAATATAGCAAGGGAAAGAAAGGATCGTTCCCACAGAGAGTACTAGGTTGTCAAGTTGTTTCGGTTTCCTATAAATAACAATGGGGGTTTTCTGATTTTTATATACTAAAATAAAATAAAATAAAAGCAAAACAAATAAATAAAGCACACAATTCAAATATGTGAAAGGATTGGTCAAGGATATCGTTTTCATCCATAAACATGCTTTTCAACAATAACTAGAATTGATATTTAATCTCAACTTTATTAATAGTCCTAAGATATCTTGATCAGAAGTATATCTCGCTAATTCCCTGATTTCATCACAACCACATTAAAAGATGCATATGTGAATTCTTCCTAGAAAGCAACCTAAAGTGTAAAAGCACAATCAAGCTTAACTCCCTAAAAGCATTGAGTTCTATGTAATAAGACTAATCAAAGCAATCGAACGTGTAAAAGCACTAATCCGATTTAACAAAGGTTATGATCCACTTGTGACTACTAGGATGCATCACTAAAAGCAATACTCACAATTATGCTACTTGCAGTCAGGAATTATCACTTTTACGTACAATAACCTTGATCTAGCAATAGAGATGAAAACTAATACAACCGATTCGCGGCTCGACTAAACATGCATTCAAATCATATAACAATATTAATAGTGAATCATAAGCAACAAAGTATGGAGACAAAATTAATTCATTGCATAAAAACCATGGTTGGAATTCCAACTTATTCATTAACCAAGATAAAATTATCTAAACATGTGAATGGAGTTCATAACAAGAAGGAAAAGAAAACTTATCATGTTTCTAAACCCTAAAATAAAAGTAGAAGAAGAGATAAGATTTCCTAGAGAACTTTGTTATATATCCTTCACTTGCGACTCTGGAAAACTCAAACTTATTGGAGAAGTCCAAGCCCAAAGCCCATATTTGCTTGGGTTAAACCCACCAAAATTCGCAGGTCAAACTTGGTTAACTCCAGTCAAGGTCATATGCTCAAGCTCCGGTGAGGGTCAAACTCCGTTCCTGCACGGCAATACCCCGTTCTACAAGCCTAACTATATGCAATATTACTTCTCCCTCACCAACTGCAGCTATTTCTTGTGTTTCCACCTGAAACATTAAGAACTGCACATTCATACCAGCAGCTCAACAAACCAACAGTACCAGCAACATCAATTCTGTCCCTTTATCTCTCTTTCACCCACTGCTTCAATACAGTAGCTACATGAACTCGTTCTGAACTTGACTTCAATCCATCTGTAGCTGCATCAAACACAACTAACTCCTTCACCGCATCAAGCTCGTACCCTGCAGTTACATAACACCAACTATACATTCATGTTCTTTCAACCTGTAGCTTGAACACAGTTCATCTTCAACTGATAACATCAACTCCAACTTCTCTGATTTCAAACCAATCCATACCATCTCAGCAACAGGTTTTTTTTATTCATACACAGCAGAATCTCAATTCCAGCTATATCTTAAGCTTCAACATCCTCTGCAATCCAGAACTCAATGCCACCAACAAGATAAACTGCAATCCACTGTTCAGCTTACCACCACTGCCTAGCCATTGCATTTGAACTGCACATGCAATTATCTTATCTGCTTCAGGTCCATATTCTCAACTTAGCCATTCACTGCCTCATCCTTTGTAGTTCACCCATTTTTCCATGTCTGCGACAGCATCTCTTGTCATTCCTGCAATTGCCTTAAGCTCGTCTTGCACCTGCAACTGCATCACCAGCAGCTAGAACCACGATCTCCAACCATTTGTTTTCCCTGTAGTTTCCTAATCATACATCTATAAAGGCAATAACTCCAGTTTAGCTGCAACTGCAGCTCACTCTCGAACCGACAACATCAAACAAGCAGCCATAATCCACTCCTAGCATAACCTGCAACCTCACTTCTTATCTTGTTTCTTAACTAGTAGCTCAGCACCATCATTTCACTCTCCTGCAGCTTATTTCAACCAAGAGCTGCCAGCAGTATGACCACCAATTGCAGTCCCATTCTCTAAGCATCTTCTCTGCAAGTCATATCAAGAACAACCCACATTCCATATCATATTTCTTTGCTTCAGCTGCACAATCAACAACAAAGCCCCTCTAGCTGCAGCTAACTCACTCCCTATAATTGCACAGCCAGCAATAACACATAACCCTTCTTCACTTCCATGCAGCACCGCCGCAACTGAACTTCACAATCCTGAACTGCAATAGCCTCTCAAAGCAGCACTTCTTACCAGAATCCCATCAATTCTATCTCTCCTCTCAATTTCAGTCGAACCCATGAATTTCAAAATCTTCACTGCTTCATCTTCTTCATAATCTTCAATGTCAGTCACCAGAAACCCTAACCTGTGGCTTTGCCTCTCAACAGCAGCATCTCCACATCAATCATATACCCATTCTTGATTCAAACCAATTAACAGCACCACCAACAAACCCTTCTCATCTATCCTGCTCAAACTCCATTCAGTCTTGACTCATTCAATCGGCAGCAGCAACAACTAACGACAGAGCTTCCCCCGTCTCAGATTCAACATAAGCCAATCAATCACTCCAAAATCGAACACCCAATCTTCATTTCCCTGTTATCAACTGATGGCAACCACCAGGACCCTAATTCTATCATCAATATCTTCCAGATACGACAACCCATTCTTCAATTCTTCCATTTCAGATCTTCCACAAAACCTTGAGCGTCACCTTCTTCTGATTCAATTTCTACTCATCAGAAGTATAATATTTGAATTATTCCTCACCAATTTCTCTGGTAATTCCTCGATCGAGCACCAATCATTGCCAGTAGTAGCAACGCAGCCATATCCTTTATTATCTCCTCTGAGTTAGGGAAGAAAGATTGAGAAATCATTTTCTCTGAAGTCTAGGGTTAGTTAATAACAAGAAGTGCTATGGACACCCATCTATGGTGGTTAAGGGCCAACCAGCTCAAACATGGCTTGTCGGTTTCAGAAAACTGACAGCTTAATTCTGCTTCTTTGCTCAACTTTCAGTTGCGAGGAACCGACAACTCATTCTTCGCCTGCGACTTGATCTTATTGCTCCAAGTGAACGCTTTCTTCTTCCTCGAATTCTTCCACCAGCAGCAAGCTCAGACCCACTTCTTCTCTTCAATTTCACTTCATCACTAAAGCATTCGTGTTTTTCAGATAGATATTTGCATCACTAAAGTCGATATGCTTTTCAGACAGAAATTAAGAAATAGAAACACATAATGAGAAATAGTTCGTCTCCAACCGCAGTTGCACATGAGATGAGACTTTTGCATTGTTTCTTCTTATTTTGTTCCAAATGACTCCAAAGTACCTAAAAACTCAAAAACAAACATAAGATACATATTTTACAAGAAAACTTAGCAAAGAAAGCATAAACAATAAATAAATATTAAGGTGTTTTAAACACCTGTCAAATTCCCCCACAATTACACTTTGCTAGTCCTCGAGCAAATCAAACAAAATAATTCTAAGACATACATACAACTCCGTGTCGTCGAGGCTACGGTTACTCTTAGCATAAATAACAAGCCTTTGAACCCCCTAGGTGTCCTTAGTGGACGAGTTATAGTCTCGTGAAGGTTTACAAGAGGTCTACCTACAAAACCTATATTTCCAACTCCGGCAACCTGTGACAAATTTATGAACGAATCCAAAATGACTACAGGAGAAGGTGCCTTGCGAATCCATATTAATATATAAATAAATAAAGCTCTATACGAAAAGTTGAACAAACCACAATACTCGGAATATAACTAACCACAATCACACATGAATAGATTAAGAAGATGGATATAGAGATAGATGTTTGCGAATGTTGACTAAGTGAACGGTGTGTCCCATATCTGTATGAAGGTCCCCGCGAAAACAAAACTAAAAATCATATTGGATTGAGCTACTGGTCTGAATTCTAATATCAACACAGCCAGCATATACATGGGAACCAGCGGTCGATAAACTTAATTCTATATCAATTCACTGGCATATACAAGGGAACCAGTGATCGATTTTATTCAACACAATAATAATAAAATTTTCTTTTTCTTTTTTCTTTTTTCACTTTTTTTTTTCTTTTTTCGAATTGACAACATGATTGGATCTTTTGGATCCAAGCGCATGCTTCTTGTCAGCAGATTACATGGTAATTCCTATGCATCCTGCATTCCACGCTTGTTTAGGCGACGGAGACAGGGAGAACACACACATATTGCTATCAAAGTGTCAATTTTTTTATATTTTGTTTATATGTACACCATTTGGTCAAATTGGTCTGGTCTTTTTTTTTTAGTAGTAACTCAATCACTCTATTTCATCCTAGCAGTGATAACAATTCGATGTTTGTGCCCCACCAAATCACTTAGAGAAACAATAGATAAATATGGAAAAATAAAAATAGAACGTGATATAGTGACATTCTGAGATATGGTAACAACTATCATGTTATTTATAATACTTGAGCTATGCCCATCCTTTTAGTTAATGGGTTCCTCAACTCCTGCAATCAAGATGATTCCATCCACTTATATTGTTTAATGACATCCTAAAAGCACAAGTTTCTAGATTTCGGAGTTCATAAAGCAATTTTTTTTCTCTTGTTTTTCTAATTTTTATTTTTATTTCTTTTTTCATTAAAGGCATCAAACAAACTATACAAACATATAAATGCTCCCGTACACTTAAACTTTACATTGTCCTCAATGTAAATTTAGTCATTCAAAGTAAAGTTCAAGGTGGGAAATTCCGCAAATGATATGCAAAAATAAAGATAAAATGCTTAAAAATAAAAAGAAAAAGATACAAAACCGGTGGGTTGCCTCCCACTTAGCGCTTGGTTTAAAGTCGTCAGCCCGACATATCCTTGCAATACGAATTCCCCATACACCAACAGTCTGAAAAGTTGGGAATCCTCCCATAGAACCTGTTTTGCAAACACTAGCTTCACACAAATATTAGTACGAGAAAACAGAAGTGAAGCTATCGCCCCATAGAAGTTTCCCCCACACTTATTCTTTTCTACACTTGGAAGTGTATAAAGAACATAGAAATCAGGATCTTCTATGGTTTCTTCTTTGCAAACAATTGTAGTATGAGAATAAAATGTTTCTAATGGTGGATATCGAGAAATAAAGTCATTTAACAATATTCTCGAAGCACATACATTCAAGCCAATAAGAGGTAAAGGAGAAGAATCAACATGCAAAGGGTTAGACAAACCTCGCACAATCTCTTGTAACACGAAATCCTCTTCATCCTTGAAAAATTCAAGTGAACTATTAACCTCTTGTATATCATGGTCCTCTATCAAACCTTGCAACCATTCTTCCACCTCTTGTAGCGCTTTCTTCTTCCTCGAATTCTTCCACCAACAGCAAGCTCAGACCCACTTCTTCTCTTCAATTTTACTTCATCACTAAAGCATTCGTGCTTTTCAGACAGATATTTGCATCACTAAAGTCGACATGCTTTTCAGACAGAAATTAAGAAATATAAGCAAATAATGAGAAATAGTTCGTCTCCAACCGCAGTTGCACATGAGATGAGACTTTTGCATTGTTTCTTCTTATTTTGTTCCAAATGACTCCAAAGTACCTAAACACTCAAAAACAAACATAAGATACATATTTTACAAGAAAACTTAGCAAAGAAATCATAAACAATAGATAAATATTAAGGTGTTTTAGACACCTATCAGTTGGCATGCCTTGGTGCGGAGATATGGCTGGCATGGTATGCCATTTGCACTGTGGTGTGGCTTGGCATGGTTGGCATGCCTTGGTGTGGAGATGTGGATGGCATGATTGGCATGCCTTGGCGCGGAGATGTGGCTGGCATGGTATGTGATTGGCATCATGGTGCGGCTGGCATGGTTGGCATGCCTTGGCGCGGAGATGTGGCTGGCATGGCATGACATTGGCATCGTGGTGCGGCTGGCATGGTTGGCAAGCCTTGGCGCGGAGATGTGGCTGGCATGGCATGCCATTTGCACCATGGTGCGGCTGGCATAGTTGGCATGCCTTGGCGCGGAGATGTGGCTGGCATGGCATGCCATTGGCACCGTGGTGCGGCTGGCATGGCATGCCATTGGCACCGTGGTGCGGCTGGCATGGCATGCCATTGGCACCGTGGTGCGGATGGCATGGTTGGCATGCCTTGGCGCGGAGATGTGGATGGCATTTATATATCGTCTTTCTTTCGAGGATCTTGTTATGCAGTCTCATACAGCATTGACAGGGCGGCTAGACATATGGGATTTGACCAAGGGGTCCCTCTCTCTCGTCAGTCGGTCGTTCCATAAAACTTGTTGTCAGCTGCTCTTGATGCTAGTGCTCTTGCGCCAGGTATAAGTCTTCCCTTCTTGATCTCTGCATGAAATCCGACAACAACTTCCAATTATAACATATTCTGGCAGGACGAGTTCCTTGTCATTCATGGATTCGTGAATGACGTAGTGAAGAATACCTGTGGTAAGCCTTCTGCTGCAACTTTAGCAAGACATCCATTGTTAAGGGATCCTTCCTCGCCCAAACGTAAATCTCTTAACACGGACACGGACAGTCCACAAAAGAAGGAGCGAAGGTCGAAAGATTGCGTGGGTGGTTTTCGACCAGATTCAACGGCCCTTGTGACTTTCACTTCTTCCAACGTTCGGATATGTATTCTTTTTCTTGCCCACTCAGTCGGATTGTACAGTTTTTTCGTTACTGAAAATCTTTCCTTATTTCTTAACCAGGGTGTGAACGCCTTTGCCCATCTTGCACGTAGTTAGAAAGCGGCGGCTCTCGCAACAGAGGGTGGCAATGCTCAGCCTCGGAGAATGGCGGTTCTCGCGGCAGAGGGTGACAATGCCGAGCCTTCTTACGGTGAAGAAGAGCTCGAAAAGGAGGAAAGCCCGAAATCTAGTGATGATGAAAATAACTCTTCCAACAGCAGCGCTGAGTCTTCTTCTAGTCAGTCTGAAAGTGAATCAATGAGTCTTCCACGTATTCTTCTTCTTCCTTCCTTTTTTTTTTGTTTTGAAAAATGTCTAAACCACGATATCGCTGGGAGAACCCGCTCCTGAAGATGGCCCCGAGGCGGAAAACCGTGGAGATACATCTTTGTCTCCAGCCGTGGCAGCTGCGCCTGGCGGCCCGGAAATGGAGGTCGATCAAGATGAAGATGTTGTTGCGGCTCAAGTAGTGGAGAGTGATCCAGCGACCGCTGGTGCCATTGTAGTTAGGAATCCCTTGCTAGTTGCTGGTTCGGTTGCGGGTGACCTTTTCGCTCCTCCATACTTAGTTCCTTATCCATATCATGTGTTGATCGGCGGCTTCAGCGTGCCAGCCAAATACGAGAAGTTATATACCAAGATATGGGAAAGGTATGGACACATCGCCACAACCAGAAAGGTTACTAGTCGGTTTGCGCTGGTCAAGCGTGTAGAGGAAGCTTTATCTTCGATTGATGACATGTGCAAAGTGACTGACCATACCGTTTCTGAGGACGTGGTCTCAAGATGGAAGTTCCATCGTGATGTGTGGGTAGACTACGGGTTCAACGTTCCCTGGTTTGTTGAAGGTTTCTTTGAGATCGAAAGGTTACAAACCACGGCAGCTGAAGGCCCTTCCGCGGATGAGGTCGCACAGTAGGGGGCGGAAATCGAAAAGTTGTCCACGGAGCTGAAGCTGAAACGGGCGGCTCTCAAAAGCACGAAGGAGGCTTTCTCCAAGAAGAGCAAGCCATTACTAGATGGTTTTCCTTGAATGTACTCCTATTTTCTGAATTTCTTTATTTAGTTTTTTTTTTGAAAGGCGAACAAAGCGCCTGGTTCATGGTTCGATTTGAATTTACATATACTTGTCTCCTATGAGGGTTTTGGATTATTCTTTGGGATGAATTATTTTAGAATAATGTTATTTTGATTATGACTGTAAGTAGCAAAGAAATTCCAGGAGAGTCATCGAACCGTGAATGTTGTATGACAGTGGAAAGTATAGGATGAAATTTGGGAATAACATGGTGTTTGGTTTCAACGCGGAAACCTAAAGTAATCGGTTATGTATTTTTCATGACAAGACTTACTTGCTTTTAGGGTCCCTCTCCCAACAAAATGGATCCCAGGGCGTAAGTCCACGTTTTATTGGCGATGTCGTGTTGCTCGCGAGAAGTCCCCAATCATTCCCCGTCCTGTGATAATTGATAACTGAGTCGTTTGGAGACTGAGCCATTGATCCTCGAGCAGATAACGGGTAACTGGGCCGCCTGGTAACTGAGTCATAGATCCCTGAGCGGATCGTTTGCTTCTACCACCTTGATATCTGGGTTGAAGAATAAAATCGGTAATTGGAAATTGATATTGTAACCGAGAGATTAATCTCCCACTGTGGTCGGCAATTGTTTGAGGGTGAAAATAATTTCTGCTGATTTTGGTAATTTCGAGTGTGTGGGTGAGAAACAAGTCTAAACGCTAAACAATGTACTGCAAGGTAGTACTTTGATTTGAGAGATCAATCTATACAAATCCGGCGTAAAACAATAAATGGCCGTTCCAGACTTGCTTCGGTCACAAAGTGAAGGTGAAGGGTTGGTCTAGGGAGGGAAGCGAAAGAGTGTTGAGACCAGAATAGTTGATCCGGGAAGAGTAGTTGTTTGACGACTTGTATCAGAAAGTGGAAAGCTAACAGATGGGAAAGCTAACAAGTGATTTCTGACTGTTGTATTCTCCTGACCAAAACTTGTCTTTGATGCAAATAGGTGAAACCTACTTATACAAGTCGCTACGAAACGTACCGTGGTCTCGTAAAAAGTGGAAACGGTTGAGTAAATGGAATAAAATGGTAACGGGTAACGCCTGAAATTGATGTTTCCATAATGAAGGAAACGTTTCACCATTACTTATTGTATTTACTAACCGCCTCACCCTTATGAAACTTTCCTGTAACGGGCGTAGTGTACGCCGCACGCTGTAAACCGCCAGACCAATACCTTGATGAGCATCCCCCAGTTTCTGACATGTTTTGATATCTCGAGTATTTTCGTGGAAAACGTGTAGCATGTTGCTACGTGTGGCGTGGCCAAAGGATTTGGCGTTTGTAGCCAAGTTGGTGCCGTGACCAAAGAATAGGCATCGTAGCCAGGTTGGTGTCGTGACCAAGAGTTAGCATCGCAGTTAAGACATTGCCACGAGTCGTTTGGTGGCAGGTTTATACGGATGATATCTGCATCTCAGGAGGAAGGGTAGTCGTAGATTGTTGCAACCCTTCGTTTGGCAACCAGCGGCATGGTTGCAGCGCTTGCATGCTCTTGGCACGGCCAAATTAGGTTTTTCGCATCGTAGCTAAGAGATTGCCGCAAATCATTTGGTGGAAAGTTTGTATGGCTGAGATTCGTATCTCAGGAGGAAGGGTGGCCGTTGATTGTTGCAACCCTTCATTTGCAGCTAGTGGCATGGTTTAGGCGCGTCCGAGCTAGGATTTTGGCGTAGTTTAGGCGCGGCCAAAACTAGGGTTTTGGCATATTTTAGGTGCGGCAAAAATTAGGGCTTGGCATTGGGCCAAAAGTATCCATGCATTCGGTGGCAAGCTTGTACGTTTGAGATTTTCATCTCAAGAGGAAGGGTGGCCGTTGATTATTGCAACCCTTCTTTTGGCAGCCAGCGGCATGTGGTAGGGCCGGCATGGCTTTGGCATCTTTTATGCGTGGCCAAAATTATGGTTTTGGAAAAACCGTGATGTTTGGCCTTGGTCCGAAAGTTTCCTTATGTTAGGTGGCGAACTTCGAAGACTGAGATCTGCATCTCAGATGGAAAGGTAGTCGTTGATTGTTGCAACCCTTCGTTTGGCAGCCAGCGGCATGTGGTAGGGCCGGTATGGCTTTGGCATATTTTAGGCGCGGCCAAAATTAGGGTTTTGGCAAAACCATGATGTTTGGCCTTGGGCCAGAAGTTGCCATGCATTAGGTGGCGAACTTGGACGGCTGAGATCTGCATCTCAGATGGAAGGGTAGCCGTATATTGTTGCAACCCTTCGTTTGGAAGCCAGCGGCATGTGGTAGGGCTGGCATGGCTTTGGCATATTTTAGGTGCGGCCAAAATTAGGGTTTTGGAAAAACCGTGATGTTTGGCCTTGGGCCGGAAGTTGCCATACGTTAGGTGGCGAACTTGGACGGCTGAGATCTGCATCTCAGATGGAAGGGTAGTCGTTGATTGTTGCAACCCTTCGTTTGGTATCCAAAGACATGTGGTAGGGCCGGCATGGCTTTGGCGCTGATACGGGGCTATCATGGTATGCCATTGGCACTGTGGTGCGGCTGGCATGGTTGGTATGCCTTGGCGCGGAGATGTGGCTGGCATGGTATGCCATTGGCAATGTGGTGCGGCTGGCATGGTTGGCATGCCTTAGCGCGGAAATGTGGCTGGCATGGTATGCCATTGGCACGGTGGTGCGGGTGGCATAGTTGGCATTCCTTGGCGCGGAGATATGGTTGGCATGGTATGCCATTGGCACCGTGGTGCGGCTGGCATTGTTGGCATGCCTTGGCGCGGAGATGTGGCTGGCTTGGGATGCCAATGGCATCGTGGTGCGGCTGGCATGGTTGGCATGCCTTGGCGCGGAGATGTGGATGGAATGGCATGTCATTGGCACTTTGGTGCGGCTGGCATGGTTGGCATGCCTTGGCGCGGAGATGTGGCAGGCATGGTATGTTATTGGAATTGTGGTGCGGCTGGCCTGGTTGGCATGCCTTGGCACGGAGATGTGGTTGGCATGGTATGCCATTGGCACCGTGGTGCGGCTGGCATGGTTGTCATGCCTTGGCGCGGAGATGTGGCTGGCATGGTTTGCATGTCGTGGTGCGGCTGGCATGGTTGGCATGCCTTGGCACGGAGATGTGGTTGGCATAGCATGCCATTGGCACTATGATGCGACTGGCATGGTTGGCATGCCTTGGCGCGGAGATGTGGCTGGCATGGTATGGCATTGGCACCATGGTTGGGATGGCATGGTTGGCATGCCTTGGCGCGGAGATTTGGCTGGCATGGTTGGCATGCCTTGGGCGCGGAGATGTGGCTGGCATGGCATGCCATTGGCACTGTGGTGCGGCTGGCATTGTTGGCATGCCTTGGCGCGGAGATATGGCTGGCATGGTATGCCATTGGCATTGTGGTGCGGCTGGCATGGTTGGCATGCCTTGGCGCGGAGATGGATGACATGGTATGCCATTGGCACCGTGGTACGACTGGCATGGTTGGCATGCTTTGGCGTGGAGATGTGGCTGGCATGGTTGGTATTCCTTGGCGCGGAGATGGATGACATGGTATGCCATTGGCACCGTGGTACGACTGGCATGGTTGGCATGCTTTGGCGTGGATATGTGGCTGGCATGGTTGGCATGCCTTGGCGCGGAGATGTGACTGGCATGGTATGCCATTGGCACCGTGGTGCGGCTAGCATGGTTGGCATGCCTTGGCGCGGAGATGTGGATGGCATGGCATGCCATTGGCACGGTGGTGCGGATGGCATGGCATGCCATTGGCACGGAGGTGCAGATGGCATGGTTGGCATGCCTTGGCGCGGAGATGTGGCTGGCATGGTATGCCATTGGCACCGTGGTGCGGCTGGCATGGTTGGCATGCCTTTGCGCGGAGATGTGGATGGCATGGTTGGCATGCCATGGCGCGGAGATTTCGCTGGCATGGTATGCCATTGGCATTGTGGTGCGGCTGGCATGGCTGGCATGCCTTGGCACGGAGATGTGGCTGGCATGGCATGCCATTGGCACTTTAGTGCGGCTGGCATGGTTGGCATGCCTTGGCGCGGAGATGTGGCTGGCATGGTATGCTATTGGCATTGTGGTGCGGCTTGTATGGTTGGCATGCCTTGGCACGGAGATGTGGCTGGCATGGTATGTTATTGGCACCGTGGTGCGGCTGGCATGGTTGTCATGCCTTGGCGCGGAGATGTGGCTGGCATGGTTTACATGTCGTGGCGCAGAGATGTGGCTGGTATGGTATGCCATTGGGACCATGGTGCGGCTGGCATGGTTGGCATGCCTTGGCACGGAGATGTGGCTGGCATGGCATGTCATTGGCTTTATGATGCGACTGGCATGGTATGCCATTGGCATTGTGGTGCGGCTAGCATGGTTGGCATGCCTTGGCGCGGAGATGTGGCTGGCATGGCATGCCATTGGCACGGTGGTGCGGATGGCATGGCATGCCATTGGCACGGAGGTGCAGATGGCATGGTTGGCATGCCTTGGCGCGGAGATGTGGCTGGTATGGTATGACATTGGCACCATGGTTGGGATGGCATGGTTGGCATGCCTTGGCACGGAGATTTGGCTGGCATGGTTGGCATGCCTTAGCGCAGAGATGTGGCTGGCATGGAATGCCATTGGCACTGTGGTGCGGCTGGCATGGTTGGCATGCCTTGGCGCGGAGATATGGCTGACATGGCATGCCATTGGCACGGTGGTGCGGATGGCATGGCATGCCATTGGGACGGAGGTGCAGATGTCATGGTTGGCAAGCCTTGGCGCGGAGATGTGGCTGGCATGGTATGCCATTGGCACCATGGTGCGGCTATCATGGTTGGCATGCCTTTGCGCGGAGATGTGGATGGCATGGTTGGCATGCCATGGCGCGGAGATGTGGCTGGCATGGTATGCCATTGGCATTGTGGTGCGGCTGGCATAGCTGGCATGCCTTGGCACGGAGATGTGGCTGGCATGGTATGCCATTGGCACCATGGTGCGGCTGGCATGGTTGTTATGCCTTGGCACAGAGATGTGGCTGGCATGGCATGCCATTGGAACTGTGGTGCGGCTGACATGGTTGGCATGCCTTGGCACGGAGATGTGGCTGGCATGGTATTCCATTGGGACGGAGGTGCAGATGGCATGGTTGGCATGCCTTGGCGCGAAGATGTGGCTGGCATGGTATGCCATTGACACCATGGTGCGGCTAGCATGGTTGGCATGCCTTGGCGCGGAGATGTGGCTGGCATGGCATGCCATTGGCACGGTGGTGCGGATGGCATGGCATGCCATTGGCACGGAGGTGCAGATGGCATGGTTGGCATGCCTTGGCGCGGAGATGTGGCTGGTATGGTATGACATTGGCACCATGGTTGGGATGGCATGGTTGGCATGCCTTGGCACGGAGATTTGGCTGGCATGGTTGGCATGCCTTAGCGCAGAGATGTGGCTGGCATGGAATGCCATTGGCACTGTGGTGCGGTTGACATGGTTGGCATGCCTTGGCGCGGAGATATGGCTGGCATGGCATGCCATTGGCACGGTGGTGCGGATGGCATGGCATGCCATTGGGACGGAGGTGCAGATGGCATGGTTGGCATGCCTTGGCGCGGAGATGTGGCTGGCATGGTATGCCATTGGCACCATGGTGCGGCTAGCATGGTTGGCATGCCTTTGTGCGTAGATGTGGATGGCATGGTTGGCATGCCATGGCGCGGAGATGTGGCTGGCATGGTATGCCATTGGCATTGTGGTGCGGCTGGCATGGCTGGCATGCCTTGGCACGGAGATGTGGCTGGCATGGTATGCCATTGGCACCATGGTGCGGCTGGCATGGTTGTTATGCCTTGGCACGGAGATGTGGCTGGCATGGCATGTCATTGGAACTGTGGTGCGGCTGGCATGGTTGGCATGCCTTGGCACGGAGATGTGGCTGGCATGGTATGTCATTGGCACCGTGGTGCGGCTGGCATGGTTGCCATGCCTTGGCGCGGAGATGTGGCTGGCATGGTTTACATGACGTGGCGCAGAGATGTGGCTGGTATGGTATGCCATTGGGACCATGGTGCGTCTGCCATGGTTGGCATGCCTTGGCACGGAGATGTGGCTGGCATGGCATGCCATTGGCACTATGATGCGACTGGCATGGTTGGCATGCCTTGGCACGGAGATGTGGCTGGCATGGTATGCCATTGGCACCGTGGTGCGGCTGGCATGGTTTCCATGCCTTGGCGCGGAGATGTGGCTGGCATGGTTTACATGCCGTGGCGCAGAGATGTGGCTGGTATGGTATGCCATTGGGACCATGGTGCGGCTGCCATGGTTGGCATGCCTTGGCACGGAGATGTGGCTGGCATGGCATGCCATTGGCACTATGATGCGACTGGGATGGTTGGCATGCCTTGGCGCAGAGATGTGGCTGGCATGGTATGCCATTGGCGCCGTGGTGCGGCTGGCATGGTTGGCATACCTTTGAACAGAGATGTGGATGGCATGGTTGGCATGCCATGGCGCGGAGATGTGGCTGGCATGGTATGCCATTGGAATTGTGGTGCAGCTGGCATGGCTGGCATGCCTTGGCACGGAGATGTGGCTGGCATGGTATGCCATTGGCACCATGGTGCGACTGGCATGGTTGTCATGCCTTGGCACGGAGATGTGGCTGGCATGGAATGCCATTGGAACTGTGGTGCGGCTGGCATGGTTGGCATGCCGTGGCGCGGAGATATGGCTGGTATGGTATGCCATTGGCACCATGGTGCGGCTGGCATGGTTGGCATGCCTTGGCGCGGATATGTGGCTGGCATGGCATGCAATTGGTACTGTGGTGCGACTGGCATGGTTGGCATGCCTTGGCGCGGAGATGTGGATGGCATGGTATGTCGTTGGCACGGTGTTGCGGCTGGCATGGTTGGCATGCCTTGGCGCGGAGATGTAGCTGGCATGGTATGCCATTGCACCATGGTTGGGCTGCCATGGTTGGCATGCCTTGGCGCGGAGATTTGGCTGGCATGCCTTGGCGCGGAGATGTGGCTGGCATGGCATGTCATTGGCACTGTGATGTGGCTGACATGGTTGGTATGCCTTGGCGCGGAGATATGGCTGGCATGGTATGCCATTGGCATTGTGGTGCGGCTGGCATGGTTGGCATGCCTTAGCGCGGAGATGGTATGCCATTGGCACCGTGGTGCGGTTGGCATGGTTGGCATGCCTTGGCGTGGAGATGTGGCTGGCATGGTTGGCATGCCTTGGCGCGAAGATGTGGCTGGCATGGGATGCCATTGGCACCGTGGTGCGGCTGGCATGGTTGGCATGCCTTGGCGCGGAGATGTGGCTGGCATGGCATTTTATTGGCACTGTGGTGCGGCGAGCATGGTTGGCATGCCTTGGCGTGGAGGTGTGGCTGGCATGGTATGTCATTGGCACCGTGGTGCGGCTGGAATGGTTGTCATGCCTTGGCGCGGAGATGTGGATGGCATGGATTGCCATTGGCACTGTGGTGCGGCTGGCATGGTTGGCATGCCGTGGCGCGGAGATGTGGCCGGTATGGTATGTCATTGGTACCATGGTGCGGCTGGCATGATTGGCATGCCTTGGCGCGGAGATGTGGCTGGCATGGCATGTCATTAGCACTGTGGTGCGGATGGCATGGTTGGCATGCCTTGGCGCGGAGATGTGGTTGGCATGGTATGCCATTGGCACGGTGGTGCGACTGGCATGGTTGGCATGCCTTGGCGCGGAGATGTGGTTGGCATGGCATGCCTTGGCGCGGAGATGTGGCCGGCATGGTATGCCATTGGCATTGTGGTGCGGCTGGCATGGTTGGCATGCCTTGGCGCGAAGATGTTGCTAGTCAGTATTGAGGGTTCTGCCGTGGAATATAACGTATAAAAAAAAGGTACCCTAGTAATTTTTACGTTGGCATGTTGAATGATTCAATAAGTGTGCTAGCGGTCGTAGTGACGTCACGTCAGATGTAAGGTTTTACGATTTAAACCCTAAGCTAAAAACCACCATCAACACCAGCATATCTTGCAGAGATGTGTTAGGAGTCAAATGTGTTCGTTCTTTTATGGGGCTGACATGACCAGTGTATCTCAGAAGGATATTCCAGGAGTCCGTCAAAAGGGTCCAGAGGCAGAATAACCAGCGTGTCTCGCGGGGATGTCCTAAGAATTATTCTGAAGCCTCGGTAAGTCGAGTCAGAGCCTAAACCGATGTATCTCGCAATGGTGTACTAGGAATTAGTCCTTGATCTCAAATAGGGTAAGTCGTGCTTACGGGAGACATGTATGTCTCCGCTCTGGGTCATAAGTCCGCCGAGGACGTTTTTACGTATCTATAGAGCCTACATGACCAATAGTATCTCGCGGGGATGTATATTAGGAATCATGGCATCACAATCAGATGCGTCTCGCGAAAACATGCTGGAATTGTGTCTGTTTTGTTTCATAAGTCTGTCGGGGACGTTTTACGCTCTACAAAACCTACGTGACCAGCAATATCTCGTCGAGGATGTGCGCTAGGAATCCGACATCACGACCAACAGTGTCTCGCGGGGACGTATACTTGAAATCATGGTTATGGGTGCCTTGAGGACCAGGGACTTAATCTCTCCTGTGAGAGTTGAGATTTGTGTATGGTCTTGAAATGACACTTTTGCCCCTTATCCAAATTTCACCATCTCCAGATATTTTCTGGTAAAAGACCATGAACATGTAGCCATAACTAGATATTATTTTTCCCGCAAGAATTCAAACTAGTTAAATGCGCCCGACTCCTCTTAGTTAGGTGGGGACTTCAAAACATCTCGCTTCTTCATAGAGTTATCTTTTTTTATTGAACTAGTAAGAAGTTATCTCTATACGACCTTTGCAATAAGCATTCTCAAACCAATGAGCACATATCATACACATACCACCCCTCGACCAGAACGTGCCACAAAAAAGACCAGAAAAAACTCGACGATTGACGAAACCTGTTCCATTACAGCATGTTTGGTTCAAGGAATTGGATTCTTAGGAATCAAATTCCGGGGGAATGTGACCAATTTATTGAACCAAACAACCCAAATCAACTCTATGTAATTTAGATTTTTGATTCCTAGGAATCTAATTCCCTCTAAAATAATAGATTTCCATTGTATTGGTCTAGTAGTGCAATGGAATTGGATTCCAGGTGTTGATGGTGGTTTTTTGTTCAGGCTAAAATTGTGAAACCCTGTATAATGTGTCGTCATTTTGCAAAGAGACTGAGCCATTTAAAAGTGATGAGTGCTCAAACCTCTTCTCTTACATATGTATTGAGCAATTCAGTATATTTATATGAAATTTATCCAGAATGGTGCGTGTAGCACAATCCCAAATATTTTGTAAATTTCTGAGTATTTATTCTATGCCATGTTCCCTGGTTGAACTCTTAATACTGACATGACATGAAGACTAATGTTCGCTCTCAGCTGAGTAGCATGAATCTCCCGAAGTGTCAGGATTAAGATGTGTGTGGAAGTACTCAATTAGAGGCATGCAAATCCATTCTACCCTCTGAGATAAGTTGGTGATTTCGTACTGATTTGCGAAACTCACTGAAACTAATTAATTTTGTGACAACTCACAAAGTTCAAACTTCGACCTGATTAATTTGCAAAAAAATAGTTCTTCGACACGCTTAAATTCCTTAAGAAAATAAGCCTAGACTGTCCATGTCAGTCTTAAAATAATCACAGCCATACGATTTGGCCAGAAAATTCAACAAGCTTAGCCTCTTCCCATCGGAACTAGGCAACCTCCATGATGTCCACCGGCGATCCCACTAGCCCCCAGTCGATCGGAATCCTTTTATTTCACCCGCAACACCCCTAATCGCGAGACAAAACCAGGGTGATTGCGCTGTCGAAAGAGAAGCTCAAACGGTCTAAGATTGACGGTCTCAAATCCATCACATCCGCCCAACTTAGCAGCCTAGTTGGACGGTTTAGATCTTCCTTCGAACGATCAAAGAGGTGCTGGTGTGTTCACCGGCGACCCAGCTCCATCCCTAGTTGATCGACCTGCCCATGGCAAGCCAAGAGCACGTCAAAGCGATTGCTCAAAGAAGGGTGAACGTGTGTTTCATAAACCCTAATTTGCATTGCGGCAGCGTTCTACTGTCGCAATTCGATCACATCCGTCTATCTTCGCCAGTCAAATTGAATGGCTTAGATCCAATTTTAGGCATCCCAATGGATGTCAGCATGCTCACCGATATCCCGCCTTTGCATCCGACCAATCGGCCTTCTAAAACCAATAGCCAGTGCCTTGAAATCGATCAGCCTAAAGAGGGATGGGCACACAACTTTAAAACCCTAATTTGAGTCAGCGGCGTTACACAACTGCCGCAAATCATCTCGTCCGTCCAACTTCGCCGGCTTAGTCGGACGGTTTAGATCAAGTTTTAGATGACCAATAGGGTGACGTTGTGATCACTGGATACTCCTCTTCCATGAGGAGTGATCGGCCAGGCCAAAGCTCACCCATGTGGCCCTGAACGATCGTCCAAAATAGGCTGATCGCGCTGCTTGCATAATCCAACGACAGCCGTCAACTGCCGCAAATCATGTCAGCCACTCAACTTGGCTAGCCAATTTAACCGGTCCAGATCTAACCTAGATCGACCGATAGGATTTTAGAATATCTCTCCTATAGGGACCGACCGGACAGTCTTGGATACATACGCACAGTTCGTACCAGTCCCCTGAAAATGGCCGGTCACGCTCCTTTTTAAGACATTAAGCTCGCGACTAATTTGGAAAATCTCTAAAAAAAAGATGCTTCTTGCACATCAATTATTTTCAGCAGCTCGCTTAAAAGCGATGCTTCATGTGCATCAATTATAAACGATGCTTTATAAATATTGATTCCACAAATAATTTTATTATTTGACCTAAAAGCACTATATGTTGCTCTAAGCTGCAAGTCTCACGATTTGACTCATTCAGCAGCCTGTTGTATATATTTTTCCTACAAAATACTCGAGATATCAAACATGTCACAAACTGGGGGATGCTCACTGGGGTATTGGTATGGTGGTTTACGGCGTGCGGCGTGCAACGCGCTCATTACGAGAAAGTGTCGGGAAAGGGCGGATGGTTAACAACAATAAGAGAGTAGTGGGTGAAAGGGTGATTGGTTTTCCATCATAATGGAAACGTGATGATCACCAAATTTCACACAACCCCACTTCTCCACTACTTAACTGCCTCTACTTCCTACGAGATCAGGGTGCGCTCAATGACTTGTATAAATAGGTTTTCAACCTATTTCAAAAAGGACACAAGTGTGATCAACACAAGTATCCAGAAAACACCAAGAACTGATAGCTTACTTTCTGCAAGCCAGTTCCACATTCTAATACAAGTTATAAAACAACCACACCTTTATGATTCAACATTCTGATCTCAAACACCTTCTTCGCTTCCCTCCCTAAGATCAACCCTTCTCCTTCACTTTTTGACCGAATTGAATCTTGAACGACCATTTCTTTGTTTAGGCCAGAGTCTTACAGATTTATCTCTCGAATCTAAAAGTACTCATGTGCATTACGTTTGTTTATGGTTTGAATTCGTTTCTCATCAACACACCCAAGTTTACCAAAAACAGCAGGATCAGTTTTTACCCCAAAACAACTGGCGACCACAGTAGGAGATTAATTTCTCGGTTGCAAGATAAATTTTCAATTTTATTTCAATTTTCTCAAATTCAAGTTGGTAGATCTTAGGTCTGGGTCAGTTAGCAACCCTGATGCCACGGGAGCTGATAACACTTCTGGTGTCAATATCCCTGCCGTTAACACCAATGTACCGCCTAACAGCACCGTCAACACATTGCATGGTGTTACATCCTATAGCACCAACACCAGTAACGCCGGAAACATCTCTTCTGGCGTGACGCCTCCTATTACTAGAGCCAAAGCCGTTGCTACTCCTAATATTTCTTCGAGCATGACACCTCCAATCGTCACCAGGGTTGCCATCATTTCTTCATCGGGACGAGAGACTGGAGGAGCCAAAGTAAGCCAACCCCCTATTACCATTGTTGATTTGATGGAAAGACAATAAGTTCTCGCTAAGGCTTAGACGGACATGGCCACAACTCAGAAATAGGTACTTACTTTCCTCAAGACACTAGCGGAGCGGCTACCGCAGGAGCCACGTCAACCCATGGAGCCAATAAGGAGTACTTTTAATACTCCTGGCGCAAGCACTTCAACAGGGCGCCTTTATAGATGAAAAAGCTCGTGTTGCTCCTGAACGCTCATGGGAAAGGAATCAGCCATCCAACTTCATCACACATGAGGATCTGGATCGACTCCTCCAAAATCGAGACAAAGAAAACCCAGTGGACATCACCCGTGAGGATATGGAGCATCAACCTCCTTATCCTCCTAATGTGCAAAGAGTTCCTCTCCCGAGAGGATACTCTTCTCCTCAATTTTCCCTTGATGATGGTACCGGTAACGCTCGTGAACACATCTCTCGTTTTCTGGAGTCCCTAGGAGAGCATGAATACAACAATATCCTTCATCTGAAAGATTTTTCAAAGTCGCTTACCGGAAGAGCGTACACCTGGTACAACAACATTGCACCAAACATCATATCCAACTGGTGTGAGATTGTTACTGCTTTCTGCAAAAAAATATTTCTTCGTGTCTGAGCAAATCACCTTTTCAGACCTGGGAAGAATATTTCAACGAAATAATAAGCATCCAAATGATTATGTCAAGAGATTCAGAATTCAGGCGCTGGATTGTCATGATCCAAATGTAATTTAACATCAGTTGGTGGAGTCATGCATTAACGGTATGGTTCCTATCTATCGCGCTTTACTAGAGAACCTGCACTTCCAGAAATTCTCTGAACTCCATGAAGCTGCCAAGCGGTCGGTTACAACAGCACCAACACTGTTGGAGAGAACCAAACCTGTCAGGAGTGAAGATGCACGCGAGACTCTAGGAAACATGTGTCTCATCAACAAACAATATAATAACGGGCCCTCCGTAAGAGTAGTTGGTGAAGGAGGAAAGAGAAAATCTCCAGCCACGGAACAACAACCCAAACGTGTGGCACCAGCACATCAGGCAGCTCCACCCCGGAAAGCCGCGGCTAAGATTCCTGCGCAGCAACAAGAAATTGGAGAATCTGCTACAAACTTCCCGTTTCCAATAGAGGAGGTGATCGAACTCCTAGAAGAATGGATTCAAGATGACTCCATCAAGCTACCTCCTCTCAGACGTCCACCAACCGAGGAAGAAATGGAAAATCCAAGTATTGTCGTTACCATAAGTTCGTCAATCACCCAACCAATGACTACAACAAATTGAAGCGCATTTTCAAGGAAAATGTAGATGCAGGAGAACTTCAATTAGGCACTGAAGGGGTCCACAGAGACCCTCTTCCCGTCAGGAGCTGCATGATTTCTGGAGACTCCGTCCATAAAACCATACAATCTATGATGGAGCATTTATGTGAGATTTTGTATTTCTCCAAGGCGCAGCGTCGAGACATATTTATAACCGTCAACCGTGTTGTATTAAGCAAGCGGTTGTTTCCAGCCAGGGAAGACGTTCCCAAACCCCAACCGCTTCTGTAAGGTACGACTGATAGATGCAACCGGGGATCCTAACCACTGCCCACCTGAAGGGCGTCGAGTTCGACAGCACGTTGATTGACGCAGCTTCTGACTTCAACATTGTTACCGTCAAGACTCTGAAAGCTGCAACGATTTCAAAGCAGGAAGTTGTTAACTCCACAACTGTGATTAAAAGCACAGAAGGAGAATCAAAGAATACTTACGGGTACATTAATATCAGAATCAAGGTAGGAGATGCTCTAACACGCGACAAATTTCATATTGTTAAAGAATTCCCGAATTATGGTATGATTCTAGGGTGCTCATGGGTGCATAACAACAAAGCAAAGCTAGGAGTGTGTCCCTTGCCAGTGTCTATACCTTAAAGGATTTCCAACAAGCCGTCCAACCCCGAAGGTTATCTGCTACCATATTGATAACTTGCCAACGTGACGCAACTACCTGGAGAGATCCCATCGACGTACATTCGATGATTCCGAACCCAAGTAAGTCTTATTGAACAACCCTTTCTACAATCAGTCACTCCTCCTTTCGTCAAGGGCCGGGGACTCGACCCGATCATCGACCCAGCCGTCACTAGGATATGTGAATGGGGTGTTGGGCCTTTCAAATACTTTATCAAAAATTTAGAAGTTGTCTCAGTCAAAGACAACGATTCTAAGAATCAAGTAGTTGTGTAACACCCAAACCCATTTCAAGTTGGAGATATGGTGGTGAAAGTTGTTGCTCAACCTGCTCCGTCTGATTCCGCGAAAAGGAAAGACGAGCCTTGTTTAGTAGAAGAAGTTATTTTGGGAGGTTATTGCAAGATCATTAATGCAGACAAGCTAGGAGGCGTAGCATTACACACCCAGTGGCTCAAACCCTTTAATACCTAAGATGTTACGCCACCCTTTTCCAACATTCATTTTAGTGTTTCCTCTTGCAATTTCCCTTTTTAATGCAATACTCGTAATTCCTCCAAAATGATTGACTGCTTGCATTCATAATTAGGGTTTCAATTCATCGGTTAATCGAAGCATCATTTCCATTTTAGAAATTTATTTACTCCTAAATCATCTCAAAATAAAGTCTCGAGTAAACCCAAACCCTCATAAAACCATTACCCATTGGTTCAAAACTAGAAAATAAAACCATGAAAGAGACATCTCACACCGAAGAGGGGAATACATAAAGGAAGAGAAAGAGCAAGATGACCAGAGAAAATTATTAAGCAGCCAATACATGCTTCTTAGGACAAGCGTCCTTCGTACCCTGAAGTGCAGCCTGTTTCGACGACGAAACGACCTATCAATCACCACCTCATTGTGCCTAGGTCCCGGAAAGAAGTTTCGCCATCTTTTAGATTTTGGAAAATCCCTTCACGAAATCAAAAAGTAGCGAGCTAGTGCACGTGGTACTCCCAGATTGCAACTACTTCTTCAGACCTGTCTTGATTCACGGAGGCACAACACATGTAAAAGTATTATCAAATGGAAGTTACAGTTCACGGATGAATCCTCAAGCTTCATCACATCCCCTATTTTAAGTTGTTGTTATTAGGGTCACATATGATAAATATCATCATGGAAGCGGAATCTGGTCACATAAAAGAAAAACGAATCACCACTTATGTGTGTCGCCTTCCCATCGGCCACATCGCCTCAAGAAAATGGGGAGATTCTATTGTAACCCTACCGGAGAATGCTACATCTAGAGTTTCAAGATACCCCGGTCTTTCTAAGAATTCGGATTTCTTATCGGGAGGTTTCATTCACTCACCCAACTGGAAAGAACTATTACTTGATAAAGTCCAGGCTCCAGTCACATAAACAAAAACCACTGAATGCCAAAAGCGTCTGTGATGCTCATCTATGAAGGAAAATAACAAAGTGGGAAATCTAGTCATCAGCATTAACACAGGAATCAACGACGCCTTCACTGGAGTCCTTATTGGAAGTTGCTTCAACATCTTCTCCCACATCCTCTCCAGAAGCCGCCTTAACCTCCCTTTCAGAAGCTGCTTCGGCATCTTTCTTAGCAGCCGCTCCAACATTGTATCCAGAAGTCGCTTCAACATCTTCCTTAGAAGCTACACTAACATCCACTTTGGAGTCCGCTTCAACATCTTCTCCAGATGCCGCTCCTATACACTCTTCGGAAGTTGTCCCAACATCCTTTTCGAAAACCGCTCCAACAGTATTTTGAGGATGTTCCGGTTCGTCCATGTCAGAATCGAGAATTATAACGCCGTTATGAATAGGGTAATCATGTTTATTTTCACTTGGAGACTTCCCTTTAGTCGAGCCGCAAACCTTTCAGCTCTGGCGCTCGTTGGCTGGGACGCCTCTACGCGCCTCCACTTTTCTTCCATGCTAACTGAAGCCAGGAAAGATTGAAAATGCTCCCGAATGATACGCAAATGTGCGAGAGGCATACCCTGTGTGGAACGACCAACTTCACGAAACGGAGGATCTATTTTAGCAAATACCTCCTCGAATGCGAAAAGAGTTATGATTATATCAACAACCGTATCTGGAACAAAAAAGAGTGCAACTCTGTGATGATCGGTATGAAAAGAAAGGACTCTCTACCTGCCGTGTGTAAAGGCCTCAGATGCACGATATCAACCTGAAAAGGCGAGGGTACCCAAATATACCTCAAGCTAAAACTTTTCCTACCTATAAGTCATTTCTCTGAAAGTGATTGTCTATGGACCGAGTAGAGACAATACAACTAATCGGTTCACACTTCGTGTGATCGTCTATGGATACGAGATTGAGACAATACAACAACGAAGTATGTTACTTGATAAAAAGGTTCGGAATTAACCAAACACAATAGGATTCACTTATCAAGTAAATGGGAATTAACGTTTGTGTAACTTACTTTAATTATAATAAAACAATTATAATGCGGAAATATAAAGTAAATGACACAATAAGATTTTGTTAACGAGGAAACCGCAAATGCATAAAAACCCCAGGACGTTGTCCAGAATTGAATACTCGCAGGATTAAGCCGCTGCATAAAATTACACCAACTTAGTATAGTTGAGACCAAGCAACTAAACCTATAGTTCACCTAGTTCCGTCTGTATTCCCACGCCGCCAACTTATAAATAAGTCATGTATTTGGATCAATTCATTTGGTTTCTATTCCAAACAGTAAAGGAACAAAAAATCTGTTTGGTATCAACTCTCTTCAACCAAGTGATATGAGTTGGACAAAGGCCCTTCTGTTTATCTTAACATAAACTCCTTCGTCAGATCCTTAGATATATCTTATGTTCAATTACCGAAGTAATCGTTTAGGATTAAGCCAATAACACTCTTAATCCAAAGAATTATGTTGATGCCGATCTACTCAATTAATCGGATCCTCTTTTACCGAAATAAATATTGTGCACACCAAAGATTATGAACCCACAAATCAGAAATCTTCAATATCTTCTTCGTCTTCAAATCTTCTTAGATATTCAATATAAACCTGCACACAATCACTTGAATCTCTTGTGATCAATCACGCACATCACGAAGTCTGTTAACAATGGATTATCACAAGATCGTCTTTAGCACTAACAACATTCTAAATATCCTTGTCGAAACTCTGAACTAGTTTGAGTGAATCTTATATCAGAAGAGAAGATTCTCAAGCATAAACAAACTAGGTGCAATCAGATTTCAACCACCGTTAGTCAATCAAATCAATCAAAAACAAAAGATAAACCGCAATTATCTAGTTTCCCACCAACGGTACGCGCTAGAGCTTCTCAATCCCAAAGAAGACTTTAAACTGGGCGGCCGTAAGAGATTTCGCCTAATTGGGTTACTTCCCTCTCCGAATAGACGGCTACACCAGTAACAACAACAAAGAGGAAGTCTGTTGTTACGAAAGATTAGTTTGCTAGAAAGGCAAACTTCAAGTATTTATAGACAAGGAAGTTTGGACACCAAGGAATTTCCAAAACCGAAAATATTCTCAAGATATTCATTAAAGCACAAATTCGGTTTCCATAATTCCTGGAAATGCTCTGTCCAAAAATAATGATCGAAATCTCTCGGAAAATCTAACTAGTAAATGCACATTACTAATTCTTATATTTCCCTACAAAATGAAATTAATAACCTTAATTAAAAGATTCTTAACTTACTTATGTTTCGATCCTGGGATTTTCTTTAGCTATTAAGGAATAACTTTGAACAATTACATAAATAAACATTCACATCACGTGTTCAAAGTATGTCGACATCCTTACTTTGTAAGTTCTCTTTCACACTTACAACCTTGAAACCAATTTGCCACACTTCCAAACAAGTTTAGAATTGGTTCATCTGACTTTCAAGAATTATGTGATTGATCAAACAAACATTCAATCAAAAGGTTTAACGGTTTTACCAAAACAAGTTTCGGCTCTACCTCCATGTGAGTACTGTACATAGTCACACTAGCTTTCCAAAATTCGGTTGACTAGGTACTAGGATCGGTTCCCCACATATATATGGTATCTAACTTATATGTGTTTCACATGTCCGTAGGATCAGTTCCCCTTTGTCTAAAAACGTGTTGCACATGTTCATAGGATCGGTTCCCCTTTCTGCTATAAACCTTGCTGCACCCCATACAAGGATCGGTTCCCCTTTGTGATGTACTATACCTCTTACTAGGATCAGTTCCACTTTCCCAAATTTGGTCAGACAAAACACAAACCCGATCATACCATCTCAGGTGATTACTTAAAATCGGTTTCACTGATAAAAGTCATACCAATACATAAGTCAGGCCTTTGTGAACAGTTTTACCAAAAACACAAACAAGTTGTGAGCGGTTATACTCAATCACACATATTAGTTGTTCATAAGATAAGCAATGAATAACAAAACCAATAACGCCTGAAAATTTCCTTTTCGGTTCACAAACAAGTTTATGAACTTACTTCCTTAAAACACATATAAAACATTGTTCCCTAGGATGAAATCCTCACCTCATACCTATACATAATCACAATAGCATTCAAATGATTATGGAGATGTCTTATCTACAAATTTTAATGGTTAAGCAATAAACCTCGTATTGTATTCCTTAATACTATGACTATCTAGAGTTCAAATATGCTTCGCAGTTTTGTTTTCAATATGCACGACTTGAAAGATATGCTAGGGAATAAAATAGTTCAAGTCAAATATCACCAACCTCAAGTGGAAGGATGATTATTGTCATTGTAGCTCCTTGCTTCTTCACATCTTCAAGTCTTCGCAATATTTGTAATGTCTCATATCCTAATACTTTCAAGCTAACTTATACGAAGTTGAATCTAGTACATAATCAAGCGACTCTTAACATGAGTCTTGATTCACTAAAATATGACAACCAAACTTGACATACCAACGCTTGGTGAGCTAAACCAAGCTATGCTCTAACACAACCGATTAGATGCTCATCTACCTGGAGAAAACTGGCGTATGCTAGGAGGACGATCATTGCGTGCTTTGGTACTTCGTTAAACATGTTTAGCTCAAATACTGAGCCGACCTCCATCATGGTAACATATGTCTACCTTGCCTCATAAGTTTTATCTTTATTTGTCACCATCTAGTGCTTACCCCGCAACAATGTCACTGTTACGTACTAAGCACGGGATTTAATGTTGATGGTAGTTTTTAGTTCATGGCTAAAATTGTGAAACCCTGTATAATGTGCCGTCATTCTGCAAAGATACTGAGCCATTTAAAAGTGATGAGTGCTAAAACCTATTCACTTACATATGTATTGAGCATTTCCGTATATTTATATGAAATTTATCTAGAATGGTGCGTGTAGCAAAAATCTCAAATATTCTGTAAATTTCTGAGTATTTATTCTATGCATGTTCCCCGGTTGTACTCTTAATACTGACATGACATGACGACTAATGTTCGCTCTCAGCCAAGTAGCATGAATCTCACGAAGTGTCAGGATTACGATGTGTGTGGAAGTACTCAATTAGAGGCATGCAAAGCCATTCTACCCTCTGAGATAAGTTGGTGATTTCGTATTGATTTGCGAAACTCACTGAAAATAATTGATTTTGTGACAACTCACAAAGTTCAAACTTCGACCTGATTAACTTGAAAAAAATTAGTTCTTCGACGCGCTTAAATTCCTTAAGAAAATAAGCCTAGATTGTCCATGTCAGTCTTAAAACAATCACGGCCACACGATTTGGCCAGACAATTCAACAAGCTTAGCCTCTTCACATCGGAACTAGGCAACCTCCATGATGTCCACCGCGGCCCCACTATCCCCCAGTCGATCAGAATGCTTTTAGTTCACCCGCAACACCCCTAATCGCTAGCCAGAACTAGGGTGATTGCGCTATCGAAAGAGAAGCTCAAACGAGCTAAAACTGACCATAACGGTCTCAAATCCATCACATCCGCCCAACTTATCTAGACTAGTTGGACAGTTTAGATCTTCCTTTTAACGATCAAAGAGGTGTTGGTATGTTCACCAGCGACCCAGCTCCATCCCTAGTTGATCGACCTGCCCATGGCAAGCCAAAAGCACGTCAAACCGATTGCTCAAAGAAAGGTGAACGCGTTGTTTCAGAAAACCTAATTTGCATTGCGGCAGCGTGCTACTCTCGCAAATCGATCACATCCGTCCATCTTCGCCAGCCAAATTGAATGGTCTAGATCCAATTTTAGGCAGCCCAATGGATGTCAGCATGATCACCGGCAGCCCTCCTTTGCATCTGACCAATCGATCTTCTCAAACCAATATCCAGTGCCTTGAAATCGATCAGCCTAAAGAGGGATGGGCACACAACTTTAAAACCCTAATTTGAGTTAGCGGCGTTACACAACTGCCGCAAATCATCTCGTCTGTCCAACTTCACCGGCTTAGTCGGACGGTTTAGATCAGATTCTAGATGACCGACAGGGTGACGTTGTGATCACTGGTCATCCCTCTTCCATAAGGAGCGATCGGCCAGGCCAAGGCTTGCCCATGTGGCCCCGAAAGATCGTACAAAAGAGGTTGATCGCGCTGCTTGCATAATCCAATGACAGCAATCAACTGCCACAACTCATCTCATCCACTCAACTTGGATAGCTTAACCGGTCCAGATATAACCTAGATCGACCGGTAGGATTTTAGAATGACTACCAGTCGCCACTCTCCTATAGGGACCGATCGGCCAGTCTTGGACACACACGCACAACTCGTAACATCCTCCTGAAAATGGTCGGTCACGCTTCTTTTTAAGACATTAAGCTCACGACTAATTTGGACAAGCTCTAAAACAATGATGCTTCTTGCACATCGATTATTTTCAGCAGCTTGTTTGAAACCGGTGCTTCATGTGCATCAATTATAAACGATGATTTATAAATATTGATTCCACAAATAATTTTATTATTTGACCTAAAGCACTATATGCTGCTCTAAGCTGCGAGTCTCACGATTTGACTCATTCTGCAGCCTGCTGTATATATTTTTCTTACAAAATACTCGAGACATCAAACATGTCACAAACAGGGGGATGTTCACTGGGGTATTGGTCTGGTGGTTTACGGAGTGCGGCGTGCAACGCGCCCATTACGAGAAAGTGCCAAGAAAGGGCGGACGATTAACATCAATAAGAGAATAGTGGGTGAAAGGGTGATCGGTCTTCACTCGTAATGGAAACGTGATGTTCACCACCATTCGCACGACCCCACTTCTCCACTACTTAACTGCCTCCACTTCATACGAGATCAGAGTGCGCTCAATGAATTGTATAAATAGGTTTTCAACCTATTTCGAAAAGGACACAAGTATCCAAAAAACACCAAGAACTGATAACTTACGTTATGCAAGCCAGTTCCACATTCTGATACAAGTCGTAAAACATCAACACCTTCATGATTCAATATTCTGATCTCAAACACCTTCTTCGCTTCCCTCCCTAAGATCAACCCTTCTACTTCACTTTGTGACCGAATTGAATCTGGAACGACAATTTCTTGGTTTAGACCAGAGTCTTACAGATTGATCTCTCGAATCTAAAAGTACTCTACAGTACGTTTGTTTATGGTTTGAATTCGTTTCTCATCAAACACACCCAAATTTACCAAAAACAACAGAATCCGTTTTTACCCCAAAACACCAGCGTAAAAACAAAAGTAATTGGATTACCTCAACCAAACGTTAATTTTTTGGATTTCAATTTAATTCACTAGAATTCAATTCTAGGAATTGGATTATCCCAATAATCGAATTCCCAGAAATCCAATTCTTCCAACCAAACGAGCTCTTAGTTTCAAAAGGTTTCAAGGTGTCAAGAATCAAGATCCATGCGGAGATGATACCGAGATCTGAGAATATTACATTGGGTACTAAAACCAAAATGGGCCTGCTAGTAACAATTTTGCAGGCGTCCATACAATAATTTTACATTTTACCAGGACTCTTGATGCGGAGAGAAGTGTAGGCTTTCTTGTTCCCTCCAAATTCTTTCCGCGACTAATAGGGATGGTCATGGGGCGCGTATGGGGCGGGGATTTTGTATCCTAATCACTGCCCCGTTCAAAAAAAAACCACACCCTCCCCATTACTCGCTTGATCTGGGACGGGGCGGGTATGGGAAAAACTCGTACGGGGCGATTTTTTTTACGGGTTACCCATAACATTAAGCTCAAATATGATGAGTTAATTTAATAATCAATACCTAAGTTCAACCAATAATAATAATAATAATTTAACATTGTTGTTTACGTCGAGGACATTTTTTCATGTGTGCGTGTAGATGCTTAGTCCCATTTGTGCTTTTTACTCCTAATGGTTTATGACAATATTTGCAAACTTCTTTGTCTTCCCCTTTTATCTTTTTCTTTTCAAAGTGGTTCCACACTATGGATCTTTTCTTCCCTGAAACTATAGCAATTTCACCCTCGGCATTATCACAATCACCTGTAATGTTTGCCTCGGCAGTTTCACCATGGTCATCATCCATTGGAAAACTTGGAATTGTCTCGACATGGTGTTCAGACTGTTCGGATTCACCTCGTGTGGATATAGTTATCATTTTGGGATCACTGTGTAATATACACATAAAGTAATATAATATATATAATAAAAAAAGCTTAAATAATATAATATAATCAATACAATAATTAAATAATATAATATAATTTCTTAGTTTAAATATAATATAAATAATTAATGATATCTTATACTTTTACGTTTTCTTTTATAATATAATATAATATAATTTCTTAGTTTAAATATAATATAAATAATTAATGATATCTTATACTTTTACCTTTTCTTTTATAATATAATATAATATAATTTCTTAGTTTAAATATAATATAAATAATTAATGATATTTTATACTTTTACTTTTTCTTTTATAATATAATATAATATCTTAGTTTAAATATAATATAAATAATTAATAAAAATATAAAATCCTAAAATGGGAACGTACGGGACGGGACCTAGAATCCCATTCCCGTCCCATCCCCGTTTCACTAATTTCGGATATTACTCATACCTAAACCCAAACCCGTTTGTACGGGTAAAACCCATTCCCGTCCCATCCCCGTTTCACTAACTCATACCTAAACCCAAACCCGTTTGTACGGGTAAAACCCTATCCAATAGGACCGGGTACCCACGGGGATGGGTTTGGGTGGGGCAAATGGCCATCCGTACGCTGTTAGGGTTTCTCTGTCTAAACCTTGGTGGCCGCGTGAAGTAGCAGAGGAAAACAGAAAACCTACAACCAGAACTACATATGTAGTCGGCTTCTGAATCGAAGAAGTTGGGAATTAATTTTATTCGTTAATTCTAAGCAAAACTAAATCTAGGATTTCCGTTCAATGGACTATTTGAAGAGAAAACTGGATGGAAATACTTCTGAAGAAGTCAGTCGCCGCCAAAAACAACAGAAAGAAATGGAATCTCTAATTGGTGGTGATGATTCAGTAGCTTGTATCCATGATGTATCGTATCCCGAAGGATATAAACCTCGTTCAGATAATAATTCTGATAAGAAAAACACAAAACCTGCAAGGGAATATCCTTTTACTCTAGATCCATTTCAATCTGAAGCTATTAAATGTTTGGATAATGGAGAATCTGTAATGGTTTCAGCTCATACTTCAGCTGGAAAAACAGTTGTAGCTTTATATGCTATTGCTATGTCCTTGAGAGATAAACAACGTGTTATTTATACTTCACCAATTAAAGCTCTTAGCAATCAAAAGTATAGAGAATTTAAAGAAGAATTCTCCGATGTTGGCCTTATGACAGGAGATGTAACAATTGAACCCAATGCTTCTTGTCTGGTGAGTCTTGTTTTTTCTTTCTTTGATGTTACTCTTTATGGTTGTTAGGTTTGAGGACATGGGAAACTATATTTATGTTTTATTTGAATTTGATTATTTAGGTTATGACAACTGAAATTTGGCGTAGTATGCAATATAAAGGATCAGAAATAATGAGGGAAGTGGCCTGGGTTATATTTGATGAAGTTCATTATATGCGTGATAGAGAAAGAGGTGTTGTTTGGGAAGAGAGTATCGTAATGGCACCTAAAAATTCCCGCTTTGTTTTTCTATCTGCAACAGTACCCAATGCCAAGGAGTTTGCGGATTGGGTTGCGAAGGTTCACCGACAACCATGCCATATTGTTTACACGGACTATCGTCCTACACCACTTCAACATTACATCTTTCCTTCTGGAGTGGAAGGTTTATACTTAGTCGTGGATGAGAAGGGTAAATTCCGGGAAGATAGCTTTCAGAAAGGCTTAAATGCACTTCTTCCAGCTGGCGAAGGAGATAATAAAAAGAAGAATGGAAAATGGCAGAAAGGGTTGGTGGCTAGTAAATCAGGTGAAGAGAGTGATATCTATAAGTTGGTGAAGATGATTATTCAACGGCAGTATGATCCTGTTATAATTTTCAGTTTCAGCAAAAGGGAGTGCGAATCTCTCGCCATGATGGTAAATTTTCATTTTGTTTTAATTTTTTCCCTAAGAATATGGATTTGATTACTTGGTAATCCTCCAGTTGTTTTTAAGAGAAAGATTATTAGTTTAGGCTAGTTGAGGTATTGCAGCTTAAGTTAACTTGGTTTTGCAAGATATATCATGTCATGATTTCATGGGGCATTTTCTTTTTGACTGAACGTAACCTTTACAACCTGGGTTGTTTATCTTCTGTTTCTGTTTGGTATTTTAGATGGCAAAGATGGATCTGAGTGATGATGTCGAGAAAGCGAATATAGAAGAGATTTTCTGGAATGCAATGGACTTACTGTCAGATGATGATAAAAAACTTCCTCAGGCAACGCATTTCTTCATCTTTTATATCTCTCTCATTCTGTGTTGGAAACTTGGAATATTGTTTCAGAATGCATGGCATTTAGATCCATGCAATATAGTGCAACCACACTTTGAAACTCTTGGTTAAATTGACATCTAATATTACTATTGAGTTTTCCCGTTCTCCATACACACATATCAATAAACATATGCGACCATTTCAAAATATTGTCACCTTTCAGAGCCGAAGCACTGCCTTTTAAGATAAAGCTGATTGAGCTTATGCTCATGGTTAAGAAAACGTATTTCCAGTGAAATGTCATTTGATGCGACTGGGATCTGCTCCCGCTGGGAGTTGCTTAGTCATAATATGATTAGATATTCATTGACATCAATGGTATATATTGAGTCATCTTTAGCGCACTGCGAGGAAAACAAATAAGTATGAAGCCCAAAAGAGATGTCTCTTCTTTCCCACACCCTTGAATACCTAGCTACAACAACAAGAGACCCCCTTTAGCTACTAGCGGTTGGGGTGCCACCTAGTTCAAACCCAATAGGCACTAACGAGGGCTTCGATATAAGGCCTGCATTGATGGTGTTCTTTGTTTTTTTGGTCAGAGTATAATGTATGTTCCTGACATCTGTTAAATGTGATGGCGAATGAGTTAGATTATGATTATCTACTTATTATTTTATATTCACCTCTTTCTACCCTTCACACCTGATTGTTCTGGCTTCTCATTTTTTTTTTCCTGTTAATTAATGATCTTCGCTTTTCTGGCTTTACAGGTGTCGAACATGTTACCTTTGCTGAAGCGGGGAATAGGTGTGCATCATTCTGGCTTGTTACCTATTTTGAAAGAAGTAATAGAGATACTCTTCCAAGAAGGTCTCATCAAGGTTGGAGAACTGTATACACTGACACTATATTCTGTTGATTACTTTTTCTGGCTGTTTTAAGTTTTACTCAGACTACTAGATTTGGATGTGGAACTTCTGAATTACTTCGACAGATGTGAGAGGCTTCATATGTCCACAAAGGATAGATTTATACCTTCTCTAAAAAAATGTTACCGCTATTCGTCATTCATCTGTCTTTGTTGTCTAGTTAAGGACATGTCGTCTTTGTCTGAATATCTACCTTATAAATCCCTGCTCGACTTGATCTTTTCTCGACAATTTATTTCTGATTTATTCGATCAGTTCTTGTTGGACATAGAGTATTCTTGAGGCAAGCTTCCGCTCCGATATTAAACACAAATAGCATGATTCAAATCCTTGAAATTTTCCTTATCTTTGGGATACTAGAAAACCACAGGAAGTAGTGCCTACGGGGTTACAGTTTGGCAATTAGCCTATCACTTATATTTTGCCAGTTATGTTTACTTGATTCATTCTTCTGGTGGGAACTGTTGCTGATTTATGTATATATTTTATTTGTGTGTAGTGTTTGTTTGCAACCGAAACTTTCAGCATAGGACTAAACATGCCTGCAAAAACTGTGGTGTTTACGAATGTGCGCAAGTTTGACGGGGATAAGTTTAGATGGATAACCAGTGGAGAGTATATACAGATGAGTGGTCGTGCTGGTCGTCGTGGAATTGACGAGCGTGGGATATGTATTCTCATGGTTGATGAGAAGCTGGAACCATCAACAGCAAAAATGATGCTGAAGGGGAGTGCAGATTGTTTAAACAGGTATGCATTTCAGTAGCTTCTTTAATAGGAAAATTATTTGCATCTGTCACTCTCGTTCTCTAGTATTTGGAGTTGGTTGATTAGTACTTTAGTGATTTTGGGTTAAGGGAATTAAGAGTGTGTATGAACTCACTTATGTTCTATCCGCTTTTTGTTTGTTTGTTTGTTTGCTATTTTCTTTGTTGAAAACGAGGAGAGTTCGTCTGATTTTATTGCCAAAACTACATGATATGCTCTCTTTGCATAATAGATGGCAAAGATCTATATGATGTCCAAATAGTTTTTTACTTATCTAAAGATGGATGAATACAACAACAACCAAGCCTTTAGTCCCATACAAGTTGGGGTAGGCTAAAAATGAGAAGTTACCAGAATCGTAAAGGAAAAATAAACTGAAGCAAAAAAGTAATGCCACCAAAAATTCTAGTAGTAATCCATAAACTAAATATACTAACAAATTCTAGGGCCATAGTCCTCAGCTCCAGGTCCTTGATCCCGAGTTGCTAAACAGAGTCCTAGCCTCTAAATGCTATCCTAAACATATGTTAACCGAACTCCCTGGGTCATAATTCTGGTACGTGGATCGCTAATTTCCACGCTATTCTGTCTGAAGCCAGCTCTTTGGACACATTCCATTCCTTTAAGTCTCTTTTCACTGCCTCCTCCCATGTTATTCTGGGCGACCTCTGCCTTTCTGTGTTTACGATGCTGCTTATGATACCAGTGCGCGCTGGTGCCTCCGGAGGTCTCCGTTGGAGATGTCCAAACCTAAAAATGGATGCATATTTAATTTTAATTCATTAAATAAAGAAAGGGTCTGTTGTCAAAGTTTCCTTTCTCTGCATCTACCTCCAAAAAAGTTTGTTATTGCCGTTCAATGATTCACAGTTATAACGTGGTTCACAGTTATTCATAATTCTACATCACTTGTCTTATGTATTCGTAATTCTAAACCACGTGTCTTAGATCTGAACACGTTTCTATTGTACAGTGCCTTCCATCTCAGTTACAATATGCTTTTGAACCAAATGCGGTCTGAAGATGGCGATCCCCAGAATCTACTTCGAAATTCATTTTATCAATTTCAATCGGACCGAGCAATTCCTGATTTGGAGGTCAGTGACTTTGGCATAGATGTGTAAGTGGTTATCTTTCTGCTTAGGGGTAACAGTTGCATTAATACTGGCAAGGTTTTCCTCTTTTCAGAGACAAGCGAAGAAACTAGAAGAAGAGAGAGATTCAATTATAATTGCTGAAGAGGAGAGTGTGAAGGATTACTACAATCTTTTAGAGCAGTACCATAAACGGAAGAAGGATATTCATGATATCGTCTGCTGTCCTAAATACTGTTTACCTTTTTTACAGCCTGGCAGACTTGTTTGTATCCAATGTATGAGAGGTGATAATAAGAACCCATCTTTCTCCATTGAGAACCATGTTTCCTGGGGGGTGATAATCAACTTCGAAAGGGTGAGAGGCCTTTCTGAAGGTAAGAGAGCTTATATGCTTGCCTCCAATATAACTTTTTTGTGTTTCTTGTTACTAAGTAAATCTCTTTTTTTTTTTTTTTTTTTTTCAGATGATTCTAGGAGGAAACCTGAGGATGCAAACTACAAAGTAGATGTTCTTACAAGATGTGTTGTTAGCAAGGATGGAGATGGGAAAAAATCAGTTAAGATTGTGCCGTTGGAAGAGCAGGGAGAGCCAGTCGTGGTTGCCATACCTATCTCACAGGCACAGTTCCCTCTCATGGGCATATATATATATGTGTATTTATTTATTTTATTTCATTTGACTGTCCTCATTTGGTGTTTTCTCAATCTTTTTGTATACGAGGATTTTCAGTGTTTTCACAAATATAGGACTTATTTATGCACAGGGAATAGTACACATTAGTGCTTCATTTCCTGTTTTCTTAATCAGCTTTATTGTTATTGGGTAACTTTAGATTCTTATCTTGTTCATTTCATCTAGCAGATTGATGGGTTAGGCAGTCCCGTTGTAATCATACCAAAAGATCTTTTGCCTTTGGAAGCTCGAGAAAATACTTTGAAGAGGGTTTCTGAAGTTCTGTCCAGAGTTTCTGAAGAAATTCGTTTGCTGGATCCGGAAGGGGACATGAAGGTAAAAAAAAGCTGCTTTGCGTTATAAATCGTGTTTCTTTTATTTTGGTTATCATCACAACCTCTTGTATACGCTACAGGTCCAGCATAAAGATTACAAGAAGAATGTCAATCGGATAGAGGCTCTAGAGAGGTTATTCAGCAAGCATGGAGTTGCAAAGTCTCCGCTTATTAAAGAAAAGTTGAAGGTCTTACACTTGAAGAATGAGTTGCAAGCAAAAATCAAGTTAATCAGGAAAACTTTGCATACTTCTACAGCGTTAGCCTTTAAAGATGAACTCAAGGCACGGAAGCGGGTCCTTCGGAAGCTGGGGTGAGCACACTTCTCTACATTCTACTAGCATTTGTACATTTTAAAAAAGTTAATTAAGGTTGTTTTGTTGTCATTGATGGCCTCTTAGCTGTAAGTTTTGAAGCAAAGTTTCATCTCAATTGTTAAACTTGTTCCAACTGTTTCATACATAACCATCTGCCTGACTGTCATTTGAGCTATTATACTTTCAGTTGCATTGTTATCTTTCAGCTATTTTAAATACTGTTGAGTAAGTATTTTAGTTAACTTTGAAAGATAATTCTTGTGGACCAGTGAGTTACATTTCTGTTTGCCTTTTTTCTTTTTGATTTAAGCACTAGGATATGCTAAAATATATTCCAGAGCATTTAATATCTTTTCCACCTTAAATCTTTGATATGTATACTTATGGCCATACCCTTTTTCTGTAGGTATGTTACAAGAGATGGTGTCGTGGAGTTGAAGGGGAAGGTTGCTTGTGAGATCACCAGTGCTGATGAGCTGACGCTGACAGAGCTCATGTTTAATGGTGTGTTGAAGGATGCTACTGTTGAGGAGATGATTTCTTTGTTGTCATGTTTTGTGTGGCAGGAAAAAATTCAGGATGCCCAGAAACCCAGGGAAGGGCTTGACCTGCTCTTTACTCAGCTGCAAGAGACAGCAAAAAGGGTTGCTACAGTTCAGCTTGATAATAGAGTATGTATCGAACTGTATACTTTATTTTCCTTGTATTATATAAACTTCCAATGTACGTGCATTGGTTTCTGTTGAGATGGCAACCACCTTAGGAGGGGGTTCTCATTGGTATACAGTTAGCCATCATGTCGAGGTTTTAAAATATATCTAGGTTAGGTTGATGCTAACGGAGTTGATTGTCTGATCCTATTGATCATTGACCTATAGGACCTGCCGTAATAAATTAGTCACCGGTGTGTAAGGGAAGAAGGTACTGGTTTAACAAGATATGATATGCACTTCCTATATGACTGACAATCCTCAAATTTTCAAATGTTACTTGGGGGTACTTTGATCAGATTGTAATGACCATCTGTAATAGACGGCCAAAATCATCAGGGTAATTAGTCTAAGTTTATACTATCAATTTATATATCTTTGCATATAACACTTGTGACGAGTCGAGTCTCCTAAGAACTAGGTAATGCGATTGGTGCGTAACACACCCTCCTGAGGGAGAGTTTTCAGCTTTATTGTCTATGTGAAAGATCGCTTATTTGATTTTGTGACTGAAGTTTGTGCACTTCCACTTTTCACTTACTAAAAGCGAATTTAAAAAAAAATCTTCTTATGTTGTATCTACCTCTTTTTACAACAGGTTCCAATAGACGTAGAAGGTTTCGTAAATTCCTTCAGATCTGATATTATGGAGGTTGTATATGCATGGGCAAAGGGGGCCAAATTCTATGAAATTATGGAAATCACGCAGGTTTTTGAGGGTAGTCTGATCAGGGCTATTAGGAGACTGGAAGAAGTTCTGCAGCAGCTAACAGAGGCAGCAAAGTCTATTGGTGAAACTCAACTTGAAGCAAAGTTTCAAGAAGCTGTTGCCAAAATTAAAAGGGATATTGTCTTTGCAGCATCTCTATATTTATAGGTCTCCTGAATTTTTTTGACATACTTGGTGAAATTCTTCATGAGGATCAAAACGAAGGGTTTCTGCAGGAAGGAATTGCAGTCAGACTTGAAGATGCTCATGGGTCCGCTCAGCAGGAGCTGAAGTGGGAGCTAGTTATACTGTATCCGTAACTATCTTAAATTCTTCCATTTATATAAAATATGCTCATGGTTCTTGTTAACTGTCTTCATGTAACTTCATCAATCAAATTTTGGTCCTGAGATGAGGTCAGTTGGTTGTACCGTTATTTATTGTAGTATAACAGATTCTTTGGAAATATCGTCTTTGTTTTAATTGCTTAAAATAATATCCCGATTTTGTTTTGCTATCAGATACTTAATTATAAGTTAGATCTGGCAGGTGAGGATCAAGTTCATAGCCCGTTAAATTATCTGGTTAATGTGTCAATAAAAATGAACGAAAGCTGTAACAGTAATATTTTCAAAAAAAAATTCCTGATTTATCTTGTATCATATCAAGACCTGAATCTACAACAAATGACTTTTGTTATCGAAGACTTGTTTTGAATGGACGAAGAAGGGTCATCTACATAAACAAAAATTGAAGATTCATCAATAAGTTTATTCTCCTTTTCAGCATCTACATAAACAAAAATTGAAGATTCATCAATAAGTTTATCCTCCATTTTAATTCGATTTGAGTTGCTAATTTGTTGAGTTCACTTCATGGCAAGAATGGAGAGAAGAAATTTTAATCTTTTCAGGTGTGCTATTGTGCATTGTATTTTTGTTCATGAATCCTACTCTCCTCTTCAGCTGCTCAATCCACTTGACAACTTCCCATAAAGCTAGTCCGTCCACATAATCTGGACTTGATGCTTTGTCAACATAGAATGATCGTAAGTGACTTCCATGTATATTTTATAGGTGTGTACTGTGTGGGTATGAATGATCAGTTTTCATGCATTTTTTTGTAGGTGTGTACATATTGGTGCACTAGTGAATTTTACATGAAAAAGTAGGTCGGTGTGTGGGTATGAAGTATTGATTTTCATACATGTTTTATAGGTGTGTACATATTGGTGTACCAGTGAATTTTCCATGAAAGAGCACGTATGTATTGGTCTAAATGATTGGTTCCATGCATGTTTGTTTGTGTGTACACATTGGTGCACCATTGTATTTCCATGAAGAAATAGGTCTGAGTGTGGGTCTGAATGATCGATTTCATGCATGTTTTGTAGGTGTGTACAAACTGGTGCACATGTGAAAAAATGACAACATAAACTTATGAACAATTTATGCACACTAGTTAAACCACATGTGCGAAGCACATGTTTGAATTTTACTCTTTTAATAACACCAAATTTGATAACAATGACATATTTTTCGTAAAATAAATATTCTTATTTGTACTTATTACTTGGATAATTCAAAGAGCTTTCTAAATATGTTAATTTTACAAAATATCCGGTGTGTATTTTAAAAGATATCAAACTTTTAAATTTTTTGATCTATTTAAAACAATGATATTTCTGTGAATATGTAAATTGTAAGGTTGAATATGTAAATATTGATTTAACGTGCGTTTTTTATACCCTTAAATATAAGTGAAGTGGTAGTTGATATTGAAGGTCATATTAGTAATATGAGGGTTACACCAAACTATTTTGTCATTTTTTGACCAAAAAAAATACCCCGTTTCAATATATTAGTTAGATGGGATAATTTATAGTCATATAGATATGTTTGTATAGATTTCGCAAAGAGCTTTCCAAATATATAAAATTTGCAAAGTTAAAATATGTTGTCCCAAAGTTCATATTTTAAACAAACAAATGAGTTTATACCTAGTTGAATGGGTTTGAGACTAAATAATCAATTCGGGCTAACGGTTTTTTTTTCCTCAAGCAATACTCTAAATTAAATGCATCACAAGTCCTTGTAAGCCACGCTACTACAATATATTGCTGTAAAAGGAACGAACGGCTGACCCCGTTCCAGAATTTGCATAAACCCAACGAAGATTTACTTGCTGCCATGACTGCATGCCTTGGTTGTTATAATTGTTGTTTGCTCCTCTTTGTTGGTGTAGGTCGAATTGTTGGTCAGGCTGTTGCTGTGCAGGGCTATCAGGTGTTGCTACTCCATCACCTTGAAGACCCATTCCAACATATTGCTGCACCACCAAGACTGACACTGTTACAGCAAAATCTGACGAAGCAAGTAGGTCTCCAATTGGTCCCAACTCCGGGCACTCACTCCAATCTGTAAGTCCAGCAGTAAGTGGTGATACCATCCCCTGTCCCCTTCCAACTATATAGAGGTCGTGGATATTATCCAGAGATCTAATAGTCGACACTGTCTCTTCTCCGTCGTTGGTGGCTTTCTCCATATATACAACTGATTCATCGTTAGCCGTTTTCATTCTGAAGTCAGTAATAACATCATCATCGATCTGTCTCTCCCTGTCATTATCAGTAACAACATTCATTCCATTATCCTTGGATTCATTCTCCTGTTGCCACCCTCTTGCTTCTTCTCCAGGAAGGAACCGGATGACTGTCAGATTAACAGTAGGGTTCTCTGACATTCTCGAAGCATAAGCCAATGCCTCTCTATCGTCAGGGCCACCAAAAAACAGAACGACGACATTGTGGGTAACGTGGGAACTAGCAGCTCTTGCTGTGGCACCTAATCCCCGATCTACAAGGATTCCAACAGAACAGGGAGCATTTGCCAGTACATTCTGATTGACAGTTCTAAAAGCTGGATTTGTTGCTTCCATTCCTCCATCAATGGTTTGTTGTTTGTGAAAAGGAACAATGATCAGTGCAACCCTTTTGTCCTCGGCAAGATTACATATGTCTTCGTGCATGGTCGAGTAAGGAGAAATGGCAGTGAGGGGTTGAACTGAGACAGCTCCTGAATGTTGTTCGTAATTTTCAAAGGCACTTACGATGTGATCAGATTGGGCTTGAGTTCTGTTCAGAGCAGGTCGTCCGGATTTGCGAGTGTTATGAACGATGAGCATGGCAGAAGCACGGCCTGTGAGTTCAACGAGTTGGAGGGCGTAAAGAAAGATTGGGGACTTTTTGGTTGGGTAAGAGGTTTCCAGAAGGTTAATGATAGTTGGGACGTTACGGGGCGTGTGGAGGCAGGCCAATATCCGGAATTCAGCATCTGGTTTGGATTTCTGTATTGTTCTGCGCTTGTATGGAACGAAACGTCTTGCCGGTCTGTACACTGCGGTTACAGTTGGAGTTATAATGGCAGTCGTAATTACAGCTACGATTACCATGATTGCAAAGGCTTGGTCATCCAGTACCTAGAAAAGAAATGAATTTAGAAAAATGAAATGAAGTAAGGTTTTGAATTACTTGTCGGATCAGTGTATACCTTCTGGTCTCTCCCAACATTCAGCACGATCATCTCAATAAGACCTTTAGTGTTCATGAGCAATCCAAGAGCAATTCCTTCTCTAAATGGCATCTGGTAGAACAGTGCTATCAAAAAAGTTCCAAATATTTTTGCCAGACTACACAAAATTATAACCAGCAACAGCATTCCCCATTCACTTGGACTCCTCATTTTTGTTACATCAGTCCTCAACCCACTTATAGCAAAAAACAAGGGCAACAACAAACCGGACACAAAGTCCTCCAGTTTTTCAATCAGTACAGTACCTAGTTGCCCATTTGGTATCACCAATCCAAACACAAATGCACCAAAAATTGAGTGAGTTCCGATTGAATCGGTTATAAACCCACATACCATAACTCCCGTTAGTATGAGACAAATATAGAAATCATTAAAATTTTCTCCTTCGGGTGTTCTTCTTATAATCCACCGATCACTGGCCTGATTACCAAAATACAGAAAGCCACAAAGGCAACACTTGAGAGCACAACGAACAACGAAGCATAAGAAGCCCAACTGCTGGCGGAAGCTTCACTCCCACCACTTTCTGCAAGAGCTATAGCCACAGCTAATAATATCCAAGCACACATATCATTAACTATGGCAGATGACATAGCTATTCTACCAAGTTCTGTATTCAGAAGTTTTAGTTCTGCAAGAATTCTAGCTAAAACCGGGAAAGCTGTAACTGAAAGCGCCACACCCAAGAAAAGAAAGTAGGTCCATTTATTTACGTCTTTACTGTCTTTTATGTCTTTACCATCTGGACCTTTTTGTGGACCAGGACCAGGTATTAAAAATGCAGATGAAGCTCCTATGGCAAATGGTAAAGCCATCCCAGCCAGAGCAATGATTAAAGCCTTTCTACCAGTGCGTCTAATCACAGATAGATCCATCTCCACACCCACTAAAAACAAGAAATAGAGGAGACCTACGTTTGCCATTGTTTCTAATACCATTACACTTCTAAGAGGAAAAACCTTTTCGGCAAATTCAGTAATTCTTCCCAGCACCGATGGGCCTAAGAGCACGCCACCCTGTACAAGCAATTACAAAAGGAATTACAAGTCATTTTTAAGAACCTAGGTAAATCTCCGTTTTACCGACTTTATGGCTGTGCAGATGCAGAAGAATAAATGGAAATTCAAAATACAAATTAACTTTGTAAAACACAGAAAATAATCTTACAAGGATCTCCGCGATGACCCTAGGTTGGCGAAAGGGTTTGAGAATGAACACAAGGATACGAGTCGAGGTGACAATGAGGGTGAGCTGCAAAATGAATAGAGGGAGAGAATAATCCAGTGGATCATCACCCTGCCATATTCCATTTGTTGTGATCAAGCTTGGTGAATAACATACAACTGACGCATTTTTGTTACTGGAATTATTGGTACTCATGTCTTTCTTTACTTTTACCACCAGCAGAAATCTTATTTGCTCAATCTATGTTTTTCCGGGCATCCCTATAATAAACAACTAAGCCTTCAGCTGACTGAATAACGGATCTTACAGATTTTTGAAGAACATTGAAGAACATAAACGTTTAGTGACTTTTGCGTATAATTAGAAAAGTCGAAACTGTTTTTCTACGGGATTTCAACAACCAAACCCGGTGTCACAATTTCTACCATAGTTTAATTTTAGCATTCCCTAAACTGTAGGAGTATTCCTATCCACAAAATGTTTTTACCCACCCCATATAACATGATCTGCATTTGATCATTGGTAATAAAGTCATCCTTGCTGCAAAAAATGCATAAATACAGCTGAACTCTTGAATATTCCCAGTGGAAAAACATAAGATTATCATCTTCGTCATCCTTACCACAAAACTTGCATAAATTCTGCCAGAGTAGGAACCGAGTTAGTGAAAATATTGACCATAAAAGAGTCTGACACTTTTGGAGAAATGCCAAGGAAGAAAGCTCACCAGCAAGAGATAGAGGAGGTGCATCCATGAAAATACAAATGACTGACTAAGTTACACCAGAAAATTAATTCTTACTTTAAAGGAAGAACAATAAAAAGGCACAGTTGAACAGGAACAAAAATGTTCTCTTACATTTTACTGCTAATATTACGAAATCTGGCAAGTAGGAAATGATTCTTCTGACACTGCTAACATTCTCTCTTCAACAAAGTAAAACTTATTTCGACATATAATTCAGCAACAAAATAAGGGTGTGCCTTCAGTAGGATTTGCCGCAGTGTATTAAGCTCCCAGCTCCTAAGAACAACCCGAAAATAGCTGCGCTCCCCAGTGTTGTTTGCCCAATGTACCTAATCTTCAATAGTCCAGGCACCTACATGTTGTTTCAGAACAACAATGAGTACTCAAATGTAAAAAGTTCTCCAATATGGCTTCTATAATGATGCAATACAATGGAATTCTTATGCTGAATTAACCTAATGGAACTTCAACTGACAAGAATAGAATAATGGCTAATTTGCTGTGTTACACCGACAAACCTAAAAAAAGATTCAGCCCTACCGATATGTATTTACACGGATACGCGTACTAATACTTCCAATACTTCAAGATACAACTCAGTTAGAAAACTTTGACTAACTATTAGATCTTAATACCTTAATGTTAGAAAATTAGGTATTTTACTAGATTCTATGAGAAGTTTTAACTATAGTGACAAAATATTAGTTCCAAATCTGTCCACTGATCTTGCTCTAGACTTTCTTCCTTGTTATCCAGACTTTTTCTCTCCAGTGAGGTTAATCATACATGTATGTATTTTGTTAAGTTTCTATCTTATATATAATATATTTATGTTAAACTACTGATATGCCGTATCGCCGTATTTTAGTTTTTCAAGTTGGTGTATCATAGTAGCGTATTGGTATCTTGTATCCGATACCGTATCCGTATTGTTGCAACACAGCTAACTATTTTTGCAGTAATTCTTCAGCAAAATAAGGCATCATCACGAGAACTAGAGTTAAGGCCAAATGTTCAATGACAGAAGAAAAATAGCATATATGAATTCACAAAAAAAAATTTATCACAATTTCACTGATGAAGGAAGAAACCTTTTGTTTACCCTCCAAATGTTATCAGAGATATGCATGGAACAGATGCACAGAATGTATATCAGTATTGGTGAGAGGAAAAAGTGTCAGATATGATGATCCACAACCCCTTCAAATACCGCAATCAATCCCACAACACTACCGGTTCCAATGCTAAACTAACTTAATGTCTGACACCAATTTCTAATAATATTTATTTTCTTGGGTAACAAGAGGGTTTGGACTAGTAATAGTATAAAGGGATTTCATTTTCGGGACAGCAGCCCTTTTAACACATACAACAGCATCGTGAAGCTGCAGTCCATGACTACAACCATTTACGATAACTTATTGTCTAAGAAGACCAAAAACTTATCCAAACAGGAACGTTCCCTTCATCGACTTTATGGATGTTATCATAGTCAAACATATCTCCTAATGGGTAGTTATGATATAAACTATGCATTTTGTAGTCCATCTCCTAATGCTTCGAATAAGGTGGATAATTTCTAGATAGAGAAGGCCTAAAGCATCATCTATTATCAGTCCACTGCTAACATGACAATTTTATTTACAGTGAAAATAACACAACCATATCAAGTAGATTTAAAAATTAGATGAGCAGCAGCGCATTTCAATTGCAATAAACAATAAGTGTCAAACCGCATAATAAAAGAAAGCACAAAGAAGAACCAACAAATAAGGCAGTTGGATGTTAGCTTCAACCAAGGTCAACTACATCCAGAATAGTGGCATGCTGTTTTTAGTGAACTACTTATCGAAAAAAACATAATTTTACTATTTCGGGTTTATTAGATATCCACTTAGAGTCTAGTACCTAAATATTCCCTAGATTTAGTTATATGGATACTTTCTTTTGGTGGAATCATCCACAAGTATAAATATGTGCATCATTTTACTTGAGAAACATAATCATCAGCAGCATGAAGAAAGATAAATAGCCAGAAAAGAATATGCATCAGCTGTCAAAAACAATAAAGTCAAAAGCAAGTTCGGAATCTGCACCTTGTATCTTATAGCTTCATAAGTTCCATAAACAGCTCCTGCAAAAAAAAAAAAAAAAAAAAAAAAAAAAAAAAAAAAAAAAAAAAAAAAAGACCAAATCAGGCTCAAACGTCCCACATAAATCCATACCAAGTATAAATCGAAGAAAGCAGAATACTGCAAATTTAGTGCTTGTTAAAGAAGATTTCTGAGTCACATTATCACTCTTGGTGATTGGGTATATAATTAAACCCGCTCTTTCCCCCTTCTGCTATAAAAATATTGGAGGAAAGATCTCTTGTTACAGATTCTATATGAACAAAAAGAAAAGTCTCAAACAAAAAAATTAACAGGAACAAAGATTAATAAGGTAAGAGAACTTCAAGATACAAAAAAAACCATATGAATTAAGAGATTTAGGGTTTAGGGTTTTATGAGTATAAAGAAAGTTAACATGAAATTACCAACAGCGCCACCGACAGCACCTCCTACAGCAACACCAGTTGCAACACGAGTTAGGCAACCATCTCTCGCCATCTCTTCTTTTCTCTTTCTGGTTTCTTAAATCTGATTCTGCTGGCGTTTTTTTTTATTTTCTTTTCTCTTAAAAAAAGAAAAATTATATACAGTGTAATAGCTACGATCTTTTCCTTGACTTCACGTTACAGATACCAACTATGAACTATTTGGACTTTGCTGAGGCTAAGCGGCTAACACACGAACTCAAATGGGCTCTCTCCCCTAAAGTGGTCCACTAACTAAAGGCCTTTGGCCCTTTGCTACGAGGAGGAAAACAAAATTTTACACGATGTTAGTCCTCAAGGGAGTTGGGGGAATTTGGTGTAGTTTGGTTTTTTCCTGTTATTCGTGGGGGAGTTCAAAGGAGTCTCTCGAAATCTCTGTTAGTCGTGGGAGAGCTTAGAAGAGTCTCCCAAACTCCCTAAAAAACCCTGTTAGTCGTGGGGGAGTTTGAAAGAAACTCTCAATAGATTTTGGTAACAAATATGAAAAGTGGTATTTTATGGATTTCAATTCCCTATATGAAACTTTCTTTTTTTTTTGACAGGATCCGCGGCGGGATTCGAACCTCTGACCTAACAACTTGAGAGTTCGACCATATCCAATTGAGATAGCCCCAGTTGGCTATTAGTTATAGATATCGGTTTCTCGTTAGCTAGAAAGTTTAGAGGTGAGCATCGTCCAGATCTGTTTGGTTCGGCCCCATCCGCATCGAGTTCAATACTCGACGAATTGCAAGTTTGACATCTGCGTCCCTTTGATCGGTGGATGGGCGGATAAGATATTACCAGATCTAATAGGTTTCAAGTTTCATATTAAATCATGAAAAATAAAAGTCACACGAGTTTCCGGTTTCATAGTTTTGTTATGATTGTTATTCTCCTTTTAGATCCGAGTAATGCATGTTCATAAGGTGTTGGCCAATATTGTGGAATAATATCAGTATTTGCCTTGAGATAGTGTTCGTCAGGGATTTGCAATGATTGTAATAAAGTGAACTGTTCCATTGACAATTGACAATGTATTATGTGGTTTATGAAAGCTCAGTACTGGCTGCATTTGGATGTCTGTTTATGAATATTATTTGATATTAATTAAGCTATTTTACGTATCTCTTGTATATATTTGTATTGACATCTTTAATCTTAATAAATCTAATGGGTGTTGATGTCCAGTGGGTTTTTAAACCATCACTCAAATCCAATCCAATATTCATTAAATTATAAAGATAGTACACGTGTTTAATTCATTGACGCACAGGTCGGGTATCCACCAGCAAAAAGTCAGGTGGTCGGGTAAGCTCAATGGAACGGGTGCCAAATGCATATGCACAATATAAATTGGTATCTAATGTTAATTTGGCAAAACTTGTTAGTTTATATTTGAAATTGAAAATGGTTATCTAAGGGTCCAATTAATTTTAGCTCCAAAACTCGAAGTGTTGCTCGGTTGAACCCACCAAGCATTGATTTGTTAAGTTTTGTTGTCATATTTTAGCTCCAAAACTCGAAGCTGCTTGATTAAATGCTGGAGTCTACTTTGTTAGGTTAGACTAGGAACATTAAAAGTGTTGAGACAAGATCGTGTTACTCATAAGAACCTAAAGACATGTGGCATCAACGTACACATCATCCTTTTGTTCGAGGTTAGTAATACAAACTTGACTTTTTTCTATTTCTATCGACGATTCTTTCAAGTCGATTATATTGAAAACATATCATACAAAGTATACTTATGTATCTCTAGTATCGGAGACTTGATCACTCATTTATGATCAAAGTTTCAAGGAAGTATATATTATTTGTTTTACACAACTTTGGTGAAAAGATGAGGGTACCCAACTACACCACAATCTTTTAAATATCAACCTATAAGTCTGGTATCTTACGTGATCGTCTATGGACAGAGTCGAGACAATACAACTTAAGTCCTATACCTTGTGTGATTGTATATGTACGAGGTCGAGACAAGGCGACAACAAGGTATTTACTTGACAATAGTTACGGCAATAAAACCGATTGACTATTAAGATCAATGTCAAGTAATTCGAATTAACGTACAAGTGTAATTTACGTTAAATTATAATAAACGAATTATAATTGCGAAATAATAAAGTAAATGACACAACAAGATTTTGTTAACGACGAAACCGTAAATGCAGAAAAACCGTGGGACCTAGTCCAGTTTTGAATACTCTCAGAATTAAGTCGCTATACAATATCAAATGCCAACTTCGTATAGTTGAGACCAAGTAGACTACCTCTAGCTACTTAGTTTCCTCAGTATCCCTGCGCCTTCGAATTCTAGAGTCACGCACATGAATCACCACTCCGTTAGATCGTATTCCAAACAACAAGGGAATGAATCTGTTTGGTAACCACTTTATTCAATCTTTGGTGAAAGATATTTATGAGTTGTCGACAAATCCTCTTCCTTTTAAGCTCATAAACTCCTTTTTCTGGTCAGATCAATCCAAAACTTGATTATTGAACTAACCAATTTTTAGATTCATAATCAACTAATATAGAACTCAAAGAGTAACTATAAAGTGATGCCGATCTTACACAACTAGACAATCAAGTCTATCAAAGATAAACACGATTCTAGTTGGATCACAGCCGATCAAGGTGCACTGCAAAAAATTCACAAGATACGAAAACTAATAAGAAAATCTTCTTCGTATTCAAATCTTCAATTTCCTTCTCAATAACCTGCACAACACAAACTTGAATCCTCTTGTGATCAATCACACAGAACGGAGTCTATCAACAATGGATTATCATAAGATGTCTTTAGACTCGCAAATGGTTCTAAAGATCCCGTCGATACTTTGATCTATCTTGAGTGACCCTTATGTCAGAAGAGAAGGTTCCCAAGAATGGTGCAATCTTCTTCTTCCTTTCCGTACTGATACCTTGACAATCCCTAACTCTTTGAGCTTTCTACTTATTTGTCTTTGTAATACTGCGAGTTATTGGAGGCATGCTCAAGAATTTAAATAAGAATTAATCAGGATTTCTCAATACAAGCAAGAGAGAGTTTCTTTTATGAAGAAACAATTTTTCGCACCGAAAATATCCAGGTATATCCGAAAATATATCAATAATATATTTTATTTCCTGTGTTCAAAATCTCATGCTGGAAGGTTTATTAAAATTCAAAAATTTCAAATAAAACCTAATCATGATAAACATGAACAATTTTTTTAGACATAATGGATTCGCCATTTATCCAAAAAATTTCACAGATTTTCTGATACAAGACCAGATAAAATAAATAAGCTGTGCTCTCGTTTTATGTGCTTTCTCTTCCCAAAAATTATGAGCACGAATCATAGATGAGGGTGCACATATACTCCATAAAACTAGGTTGTATCGGAGTAAGCCTTGTCATGCTTACTACGAGTATCAGAAACATAGTTCATGTTTCTCTTTGGAGGTTTCTGCCCAAAGTATTTTCTCCCAAGAAGGTGATCCTTCCTTGTAATAAAGGTATGATCACGAGGAGAAAATACATTGATGTGAGAATTTTCAGAGATAGATAAATCTCTCTTAATTCTGTCAATGAGTTTTTTATACGATTTTCTCATTCTAAAGATTTCCTTATTATGCACATCAGCTTGATCATCAGAAACAATTATTGGAAATCTTCCCTGATTGTCTCATTTGGCAGAAATTATTTCCTTCCCTTTCTTCTGAAAACGTTCAGTAGAGGAATACCCTTATGTAAACAGATTTTGTTCCGACATGAATGAGGTGGAATATTTTTCCAGAAGTGATCATCAACTCGTTTATCTGATTATTTTGAGTTGATTTCATTGGGTTGGGGTATATTCTGCCTTTCTACTGAGGAATGATCTTTCAGTTTTTTAAGACAGGATACTTATTTTAATACTTTTACAACCGTATTTTGAAGAAGTATTAGTTTCTTGTCAAGTGACTAAAAGTTGTATTCCTTAAGATCTTTTTCAAGGAACCGGTTCAAAGTATCCTTTGGACAAGATTTCGTTCGATCATCAATAGTTGTAGAAGATGATTTTTCATTCTCTTCTGACTTGATGTAGTTAGGCAGACTACCATCATCATGATCTGTTTCAGATGTGATCAAGCATGTCTTGTTTTCACGATCTGTAAAAATCGAGCAAGGAGTCTTAGTTTCTTCATCAGATGAAATCACAACAGAGTCATTTGTCAGAATCTTTGAATGAATCTCTTGTTCTTGAGTAAGGGTTTTATCAAGGGCTTCTACTTTGACAGTCAGATCCATATTCTCTTTGGCTAGAATATTTAGTTGAATGTCTTTTTATCTAATCTCTTGCTTAAGAAGATTAGATTTTGTCTTTAATAATAACATCCTTGTAGACAGAGATCTTACAAGATTTAGGAGTTTTACCAACTCTTTATCAACATATCTTCTTTGACATCAGAGTTTGACTCAAATGTACTATTAATCTCCTTAACTACTGGATCATGAGTTAACGAAGTAGTAATAATTTCAACTTTTGAGTATCCGCAAACTTGCATAACGTTAACTGAATCAGACATTGATTCAAATCTTATAGGTTGCATCACACCAAACACAGATTGTTAGATCTTTTCGTGTTTTCCTGCTCTGATACCAATTGAAAAGAAGAGGGTACCTAAATACACCACAATCTTTTTGTCTCAACCTATAAGGCCTCTACTGAATTTGATTGTCTATGGACAAAGTCGAGACAATACAACAATTCGGTTCACACTCCGTGTGATCATCTATGGATACGATATCGAGACAATACGACAATAAGATAACTTGTGTAATTGACTATGGATACAAGATCGAGATAATACAACAACAAAGTGTGTTACTTGATAATAGGTTCTGAAATAACCAAACTCTATAGGATCACTATCAAGTATCGCAGAGTTAACGTACAAGTGTAATTTACTTTTAATTATAATAAAAACAATTATAATTGCGGAATAGAAAAGTAAATGACACAACAATATTTTGTTAACGAGGAAACCGAAAATGCATAAAAACCTCGGGACGTAGTCCGGTTTTGAATACTCTCTGAATTAAGCCGCTATTCAAAATATATTACCAATTTTGTATAGTTGAGACCAAGCAGACTACCCCTAGCTACTTAGTTTCCTCAGTATCTTTGCACCTTCGACTTCTAGAGTCACGCACGTGAATAACAAGTCCTTTGGATCGTATTCCAAACAGAAAAGGAAGAATCTGTTTGGTAACCACTCTTGTTAGAGCATAGCTCGGTTGAACCCACCAATCGTTGGTATGTCAAGTTTGGTTGTCATATTTTAGTGAACCAAAACTCATTTAAAGAGTCGTTTGATTATGTACTAGAGTCAACTTCGTATAGGTTAGCTTGAAAGTATTAGGATATGAGACATTACAAGTATTACGTGAAGACTTGAAGAAGTGAAGAAGTAAGGAGCTACAACGAAAACATAATCCTTCCACTCGAGGTTAATGATATTTGACATGAACTGTTTCATTCCCTAACGTATCTTTCAAGTCGTGCATATAACTTCGATGCCTGATGAGTATACTCTAGTTAGACGTAGTACTAAGGAATACAATACGAAGTATAACACTTATCTTTTGAACTTCGTATATAAGACATCGACATAATCGTTTGAATGCTATTGTGATTATGTATGGGTATGAGGTGAAGATTTCATCCTAGGAAACAATTTTTACATTCTGAAAATGCGTGGGTCTAACAACCACACCCAACAATTCATTTGGCAATCTGGGAGGACTTACTCCAATACACTTTCTAGAGAATCAACTAGACAGTCAGACTCAATCTAGAATAAAGTATATCAAAGAGTTTAATATCCCTAACTTTTAATTCAATCTGCAATCATCAAATAGAAATATGCGAGCCCGATTGAATAAGAGAAGTAACTTGAATGGTACCAAAGACCAATGTTAAAGTGTCAATCAATGTAAATCAAAAACCCAAGGTTGTATATTCTAATTGATTGATCTTAACGCACAACCTGTGATATTTCAATTATATAACAAAATATAATGCGGAAAAGAAATAACACAGACACCAGAATTTTGTTAACGAAGAAACCGCAAATGCAGAAAAACCTCGGGACCTAGTCCAGATTGAACACCACATTGTATTAAGCCGCTACAGGCACTAGGCTACTACCAATTAACTTCGGACTGGACTGTAGTTGAACCCTAATCAATCTCACACTGATTCAAGGTACAGTTGCGCTCCTTACGTCTCTGATCCCAGCAGGATACTACGCACTTGATTCCCTTAGCTGATCTCACCCACAACCAAGAGTTGATATGACCCAAAGTCGAAGACTTGATAGACAAATCTATCTCACACGGAAAAGTCTATAGAATTGAATAAATCTGTCTCCCACAGAAATACCCAAGAGTTTTTGTTCCGTCTTTTGATAAATCAAGGTGAACAGGAACCAATTGATAACCCAGACTTATATTCTCGAAGAAAAACCTAGAATTATCAATCACCTCACAATAAACTTAATCGACTAGCGAAAAAAGTTATTGTGGAATCACAAACGATGAGACGAAGTTTGTTTGTGATTACTTTTTTATCTTGCCTATGAGAGATATAAAATCTCGAGCCAATTATTTCAATTGCACTCAACACGATAGAAACAACAAGATCAGATCGCGCAACTACAATGATAATGGTTGGGTCTGGCTTCACAATCCCAATAAAGTCTTTAAGTCGTTAAACTATAGGGTCTCGAGAAGAAACCTAAGGTTAAAGGAGAATCGACTCTAGTTATGCAACTAGTAACACACAGGAGGTGTGGGGATTAGGTTCCCAGTTGCTAGAGTTCTCCTTTATATAATTTTCAAATCAGGGTTTGCAATCCAAGTTACCTTGGTAACAAAGCATTTAATATTCACCATTAGATGAAAAACCTTATTCAACCAAGCTAATATCTTACAACCGTCAGATCAAACTTAGCTTGTTACACACAAATCAAATGTACCCTCACTTAGGTTTATGTAACCGTACCTAAACATGTACACTAGGTTGGTTCACAAATAGTTAACCGAGGTTAGCCATATTATTACTCAAAAATATCAACCTTATTCATCTTCACCATAACTAGTTCAAATGACTCAAATGAAACTAGTTAACGAGTTGTTTAATTGCATAGAAAACACAATCGAAACCAAACTGGTTTGATTCACTTGAATCAATCATGAAGATTATAGTCACGGTTTGCAAAGATTGCATTCCTTATGATTTAAATGTTTAAATTCATGAACTGACCTATTTGACAAAGTAACCAGCTTAAGTATGTGTACGGGTATGCGTACTTAAGCAACCAGATTTTGAGTTTGTTAAGTTTCCAAACTCAGAAGAAATTTTCGGTTCGAAAACTTCCGCCAGTATGCGTACGGGTACCCATACTTATCTTGTCTCCTTCACCAATTTCGCATACACACATATGCATACTCTTGGTTCCTGGTTTATGGATTTATACACTAATGTGCAAACACACTATATATGCTTATATCCAAAGATGGTTACATCATCAACTCTTTATTTCAATTATTGAAACATTCTTCTATAATGACAATAGCCGTTTTCACACTCTATTAGCATAAAAGCAATTTTCAAGATATTGAAATAATCATTATCAAAACATTCCAAGCCTACATCAAATGATTGTATCACACAAACCATGTCAGATTTTTCCTCGGCAATTTTCTCATGATATAAGATGAACTTGGTCGAAGAGAAAGCTTACCAACGCATATTTCGAGAAATATGTAAGCGAGATATACTCAGCTCGAAATCCCAAATGTGTATAGAGAAAACTATATCGTAACATGACTTATATCTCAATATAGGAGATAGTAGAAATAGATTTTCCAAGTGATATATGAGTTCAAGTCTCCACATACCTTTTGTCGAAGAAGTTCCACAAGCTCCCCTTAGTAGTTCTTCGTCTTTAAGAGATGAACGCCGAGAGATCTAAGCTCAACTACACTATCTATATCCTAGTCCGAGACATCCATAAATAGACTAGAAATCAAGACTTATAGTTTTGATCACTAACATTGAAAAACATGCTTGAGATAGCAACGCATGCGAGTTCGACCGAGCAATGCTCTAACAATCTCCCCCTTTGTCAATTTTAGTGACAAAACTAGCAATACACATGGATTACAAAATAGATAAAAATTGTAGCTTCCCATCCACATGCTTGATCTCCTTGGAATCTTCAACGCGACTCGAAATCTTCGTCACTTCCAAGTACTCCATGATCATAAAGGTTGTAAGTTCAGCATCATAGTTGTTGAAGATCCATAGTTGTAACAATGAGAAAACAAAATGCTCTCAATCATTGTTATACAGTGTCATAGTATTATTACACATCATCAAAGTCCAATTGTATCACAACTTTGACAACAATACTATGGTGATATTCATCACTCCCCCTTATTCAATACTTTATCTCAACATGAAAACCACTCCCCCTTACACAATGATCCGTAAACCATATGTATTTGTAGTGTCACACTATACATTAATTCTTCCCCTTTTTGTCAATACAAATTGGCAAAGATACGAAAACTAGTGGGATCCTCATGAAATTTCTATGGAGATACTTCATGACTAAAATAGAATACCATACCAACTTATTTAGATGTAATCATAAAACCGAAGATAACCCTTAAAATTCCACAGCCGCACTCCCCACAAAGGTTTGGCAATTAAGCACGAGTTCAATATGAACTCTCCACCATAAAATGTCATCCCCGAAGGAACAACAAAGGCGACCTTACTTTCACAATAAAAGAAGGATTTCTTTTGGACAAAATCAAATCACATGAAAACATGAATTTGAATCCAAAATATTCAATTGAATTATTCATAAAAGAATTCATGATTAATCCAATCTAAATGCACAATTAAATTAATCACAAGAAAACTCATAATTAATTCAATTGGAATACACAACCAAATTAACCACAAAAATGATTAATTCAATTGGTCATGCTCGACATAAGAGAACTTACGGAGCAACACAGTATATGCACAAAAATGTGGATCGGAGATCGACCATATACTGAGGAATAGACAAGGATTCATCACTATTTGCACAATGACATACAATAGGCTTAATCCTTGTACACAAATTTTTATCCTTTCTTCCATCAAAACAATAACATAAAAGGCTTTAACTTTTGTAATGTCAAAAGTTCATTCTATCTTCTATCAATACATTCATACCGACATAATAGAGACAACTTTTGAACAAGTATGGGACAGTCACAGGTTCACGGACGTAAACAACATATCCCATACACAATTTGCAATATATAAAATCATAAAGATTAAAATTTCAAAAAATATCATCTTCCAAAAACTTTAGAATTTAAATAAATAAATCTAAAAACATTGAAGATGAAAAATCGTTGGACATAGCTATGTGTACTCACAATAATGGCTATTCCAAACCTAGTTATTATTCTAAAAGTAAGAAATAAATTCTCTAAAAGAAGATTTACTAGACATTGAGACCTCTGAAGAATTCTTTATCTTCCCCGAACTCCTTGTCGTCAACAACCATTGGTACATAGGGTTCATGGAGAAAGGAGTCAATTCCAACAAACCTTCTAGGCTGATGATGTCGAACCAGGGATTTCTGAATTTCGATAGTTCTCATAACAAAAGACTTTATTTGTTTAATATCCTTTCTTGCTTCCTTCAATTATTCAAGAACTTCAGAAAACTTCTGAGAATTTGAAGGAACATCTCTTGCCTTCCTCACATTCCTTCTTTTTCTTTTCAAAGTTGGAGGCAATGGAGATTTTTCTTTTTCCTTCATGATTGATGGCTTAACAATCATATTAACATCTTTTCCATCAGAACACATGATGCTTGGAGTCTCCGTACGTGTATGGGTTTGTGAGAGGAAATCACAATATAAACTCAACAGGCAGTCTTAAGATGAAAAGAGTTTCAGAGAAGGAAAAAAGAATGTAGGGTCACAGAACCTTAAACAGTACAGGTTCACGCACGCACAATTCACAACTCTAAAGAGAGTAGAATTATCGAGAATAACCCTCTTTTGATAAACAAGGAGGTTCCTTTCAATATCAATTAGATATGAAATAATTGCAAATCATATAGCAAATCTAAGAAAACCAAAACCAAAACAAAAAGTTTTTTTTTTCTTTTTCTTTTTAAGCCTGAGGTGTGTATAATCTGGTCTCTTTTTGATCAGGCACATGAGACAAGATGCACTAAAAACACACAATCAAGTTGTGATATGGTGAACAACAATTTGTCCACTATTTCCTCTTTGAAAGGAATTCATAAAACCCTGTCTATCAAATTGTTTAGACCATACTCTTTTCTCTAGTGGTCTTGACCAGTCTTTGGAAACCAACTTCTTTGAAGAGGATAAAATCTTACATACCTCAACGGTTTTTTGAACAAGTTTGAGCTTGTTTGCTAGGCGATTTTCTATTCGTTGAAGTCTCTTGACATGTACCATCTTGTGTTTATACTTGTAACACTTCGAAAGTTCATGACTCTTGAGCGAACAATAAGAACATGTCCCTGGATAAGATAATTCATACACACGAGATGTGCAAGCTGCTAGGCACATAGTGGAACCTGAAAAATCAGACATAGAGTTTCCAACAGAAAGGTTAATTTCTTCTTCCAGATTGGTTAAATTTCTTTCTATAAGAATATCAAGATTGATGTATGTATTGCTACAGTTATCAAAATCGATATCTCCACAAAGTAGTGCATCACTTGATTCTTCGTCTTCATTGGAATCACAGTGATCAGATATTTCATCAAGAGTTGCAGCAAGACCTTTGTTTCCAGTGTATTTTCTACGGTTCGGACACTCATTTGCAAAATGACCAAAACCTTTACACTTAAAGCACTGTGGCATATCCTCGTCATCAGCCTCGTCAGCATCCCTGTTTTTAGGAAGAATGCGATTGTGAGGTTTAATGGATGACCTAGGTTTGTCTCTGGAGAACTGTTTACTTCTTTTCAATAGAAGATCCCTAAACTGTCTTGTGATCATAGAGACTGATTTCTCAAGATCTTCATCTGATGAATCAGACTCAGAAGGATCATCCTCAGAGACATAAACACTTTTACTTTTATCAAGTAATTTAGTGTTCTTTTGTGCTTTGAAGGCAACATCATTTCCAATTTTGGATGTATGCTCGTGATCAAAGATCTTTAACTTTCCAACCAACGTGTTTCTAGAAAGAGCATCAAGGTTATTTTCTTCAACGATGGCATGCTTCTTAGAATCGTATCTAGATGGCATGCTTCTTAGAATCGTATCTAGATGGCAGCGATCTGAGGATTTTCATCACAATGTCCTTTTCAGGAATAGTCTTACCCAATGCAAAAGATGCATTAACAATTTCAGACACTTTGTGATTAAACTCATCAAATGAATCTTCATCTGCCATACGAAGGTTTTCCCAATAGGAATTAAGGTTTTGAAGCCTAGCTTCCTTCTCACTGGTATTTCCTTCGAATACGGTTTCTAAGATATCCCACGCATCTTTAGACCGAGTGCACGTAGTCACATGGTGCTGAAGATTTGGGGTAATGGCATGTATGATGACATTCAAACCGTCGGAGTTTTGCTTTGTAGCAAGTATCTCGGAAGCATTGTATTCACCAATGTTCTTTGGAACGGTTGCATTCCCTATTGCCACAACGGGAGCATCATATCCATTAACTACATTAACCCATGATTGAAAATAACGCGCTTGAAGAAAGGCACGCACAACAATTTTCCACCACAAGTAATTAGATCCATCAAAAACTGGTGGTACGTTTATAGAGATAGCACCTTTCTCCATATCAGATCGCTACAAACACATACTTATTAGGTCTTTAATATGTTTGCCTGCTCTGAAACCAATTGAAAATGCGGGGGTCTAAAAACCATGCCCAACAATTCGTTTGGTAATCTGAGAGGACTTACTCCAATACACTTTCTAGAGAATCAACTAGATAGATAGACTCAGTCTAGAATAAAGTATATCAAAGAGTTTAATATCTCTAACTCTTAACTCAATCCGCAATCAGCAAATAGAAATCTGCGAGCCCGATTGAATAATAGGAGTAACTTGAACGGTACCAAAGACCAATGTTCAAATGTCAATCAATGTAAATAAACAACCCAAGGTTGGATATTCTAATTGATTGATCTTAACGCACAATCTGTGGTATTTCAAAATATAATGCGGAAAAGAAATAACACAAACACCATAATTTTTTTAACGAGGAAACCGCATATGCAGAAAAACCCCGGGACCTAGTCCAGATTGAATACCACACTGTATTAAGCCGTTACAGACACTAGCCTATTACCAATTAACTTCGGACTGGACTGTAGTTGAACCCTAATCAATCTCACATTGATTAATGGTACAGTTGCGCTCCTTACGTCTCTGATCCAAAAAAGATACTACGCACTTGATTCCCTTAGCTGACCTCACCCACAACCAAGAGTTGCTACGACCCAAAGTCGAAGACTTGATAGACAAATATGTCTCACACAGAAAAGTCTATAGGATTTAATAAATCTGTCTCCCGCAGAAATACCCAAGAGTTTTTGTTCCGTCTTTTGATAAATCAAGGTGAACATGAACCAATTGGTAACCCGGACTTATATTCCCAAAGAACAACCTAGAATTATCAATCACCTCACAATAAACTTAATCGACTAGCGAATCAAGTTATTGTGAAATAAAAAACGATGATATGAAGTTTGTTTGTGATAACTTTTCTATCTTGCCTATCGAAGATATAAAATCTCGAGCCAATTATTTCAATTGCACTCAACACGATGGAAACAACAAGATCAGATCGTGCAACTACAGGGTCTCGAGAAGTTGGGTCTGGCTTCACAATCCCAATGAAGTCTTCAAGTCGTTAACCTACGGGGTCTCGAGAAGAAACCTAAGGTTAAAGGAGAATCGACTCTAGTTATGCAACTAGTAACACACAGAAGGTGTGGGGATTAGGTTTCCCAGTTTCTAGAGTTTTTCTTTATATAGTTTTCAAATCAGGGTTTGGAATCCAAGTTACCTTGGTAACAAAGCATCAAATATTCACCGTTAGATGAAAAACCTGATTCAACCAAGCTAATATCTTTCAACCTTTAGATCGAACTTAGCTTGTTACACACAAATGAAATGTACCCTCATTTAGGTTTATGTAACCGTGCCTAAACGTGTACACCGAGTTGGTTCGAATAGTTAACCGAGGTTAGCCATATGATTACTCTCATATCAACCTTATTCATCTTAACCATAACTAGTTCAAATGACTCAAATGAAACTAGTTAAAGAGTTGTTCAATTGCATAGAAATCACAATCGAAACCAAATCGGTTTGATTCACTTGAATCAATTATGAACATTATAGCCAAGGTTTACAAATATTGCATTCCTTATGATTTAAATGTTTAAGTTCATGAACTGACCTATTTGAAAAAGTAACCAGCTTAAGTATGCGTACGGTTATGCTTACTTAAGCAACCGGATTTTGAGTTTCTTAAGTTTCCAAACTCAGCAGAAATTTTCGGTTCGAAAACTTCCACTAGTATGCGTACGGGTACGCATAAGGTGACTAGTTTAGGAGTTTGTAATTCCCAAACTCAACAGATATTTTCGGTTCGAAAACTTCCGCCAGTATGCATACTCTTGGTTCCCGGTTTATGGATTTATATACTATTGTGCGAACACACTATATATGCTTATATCCAAAGATGGTTATATCATCAACTCTTTATTTCAATCATTGCAACATTCTTCTATAATGACAATAGCCGTTTTCACACACTATTAGTATCAAAGCAATTTTCAAGATATTGAAATAATCATTATCGAAACGTTCCAAGCCTACATCAATGATTGTATCACACAAACCATGTAAGATGTTATTCGATAATTTTCTCGTGATATAAGATGAACTTGGTCGAAGAGAAAGCTTACCATCACATATTTCGAGAAATTTGTAAGCGAGATATACTTAGCTCGAAATCTCAAATGTGTATAGAGAAAACTATATCGTAACACGACTTATATCTCAATATAGGAAATAGTAGAAATATACTTTCAAGTGATAGATAAGTTCAAGTCTCAACATACCTTTTGTCGAAGAAGTTCCACAAGCTCCCCTTAGTAGTTCTTCGTCTTCAAGAGATGAACGCCGAGAGATCTAAGCTCAACTACACTATCTATATCATAGTCCGAGACATCTATAAATAGGCTAGAAATCAAGACTTATAGTTTTGATCACTAACATTGACAAACATGCTTGAGATAGCAATGCATGCGAGTTCGACCGAGCAATGCTCTAACACATTCGTTTAAAAGAAGTAAATTCATGAAATTGTTTTGTGAATCGAAAGGGAATCGCTAGGCTTATTGGTATTGTTATTCATTGCATATCTTTTGAACTACCAATATGTGTGATTAGTATAACCGCTCATGACTTGTTTATGTTCTTGGTAAAACTATTCACAAGGCCTGAGATTTGTATTGGTATGACTTTTATTAGTTAAACCGATCTTAAGTAATCACCTGAGATGGTATGATCGATTTGTTGTAATTGGTATGACCAACTCTAGGCAAAGGGGAACCGATCCTAGTAAGAGGTGCAACCGATCATAATAGGGGAATCGATCCTTGTATGAGGTGCAACAAGTTTCTAGATATTGGGAACCGATCCTATGAACATGTGCAACACGTTTTAGACATTGGGAACCTATCCTATGGACATGTGCATAAAATACAAGTTAGATACCATATATATGTGGGAATCGATCCTAGTACCTAGTAAACCAAATTTTGGATAGCTAGTATGACTAATTCCAGTACCCACATGGAGGTAGAACCGAAACTTGTTTTGGTAGAACCGTGAAACCCATGTTTGGTGATTGAGTGTTCTTGATCAATCACATAATTCTTGGAAGCCAGATGAACCAATTCTAAACAAGTTTGGAAATGTGGCAAATCGATTCCAAGATAGTAAATATGAAAGATGATTTACTAAGTTAAGATGTCGACATTCTTTGAACATGTGCAGTAACACTTATCTTTTATTGTTCAAAGTTATTCTTTAATAGCTAAAGGAAAATCCCGGATCGAAAAATAAATTGAGAATATTTTAATTAAGGTTTTTAATTTTATTTTTGGAAAATGAAAATTAGTAATGTGCATTCACTAGTTGGAGATTTTCTAAGAGATTTTCGATCAATATTTGGACAAAGCATTTCCAGGAATTATGGAAACCGAATTTGGAAATTTATTTCATATCTTGAGAATATTTTCGGTTTTGGAAATTCCTTGGTGGCGAACTTCCTTGGTTTATAAATATCAAAGTTTGCATTTCGAGCAAACTAATCCTCAGAGCCAGCAAAACTATCTAGTTGTATTGTTACTGGTGGATCCGCCTATTCGGAGAGGAAAGTAACCTAATTAGGAAAATCTCTTACGGACGCTCGGTTTAAAGACTTCTTTGGGATTGAGAAGCTCTATTAGTACCGTTGGTGGGAAACTAGATAATTGCAGTTTATTATTAGTTTTCGATTGATTTGATTGACTAACGGTTGTTGAACTTTGATTGCACCTAGTTTTTATATGCTTGAGAATCTTCTTTTCTGATATAAGATTCACTCAAACTAGATCGAAGTTTCGACGGGGATCTTTAGACTGTTTGTAGATCTAAAGATGTCTTGTGATAATCCATTGTTAACAGACTTCGTTCTTTGTGTGATTGATCACAAGAGATTCAAGTTGATTGTGTGCAGGTGTTTATTGAAGATCTAAGAAGATTTGAAGATGAAGAAGATTTCTGATTTGGGTTCATAATCTTTGGTGTACACAGTACTTGTTTCGGTTAAAGAAGATCCAACTATAATCAGATTATCCTTGTGGTAGATTGGATTGATTAGTTGAGTAGATCGGCGTCAATACATTTCTTTGTGATTCAAAGTATTGATTGCAAAATCTTGACAATTACTTTGGTAGTTGTTATTAGATAGATCTAAGGACCTGACAAAGGAGTTTATTGGGATAAACGGAAGAGCCTTTTGTCGAACTCATATCACTTGGTTGAAAAGAGTTGTTACCAAACAGATTTTTTGTTCCTTTACTGTTTGGAATACGAACCAAATGAATTGTTCCAAGTACGTGACTTATTACAAGTTGGAGGCGTTGGAATACAGACGGAACTAGGTGAACTATAGGTTTAGTTGTTTGGTCTCAACTATACGAAGTTGGTTTGATTTTGTATAACGGCTTAATCATGAGAGTATTCAATCCTGGACAAGGTCCCGGGGTTTTTCTGCATTTTCAGTTTCCTCGTTAACAAAATCTTGATGTATCTTTTACTTTTCTATTTCCGCAGTTATAATTGTTTTTATTATAATTGAAAGTAAAATACACAAACGCTAATTCCTATTTACTCGATAGTAATCGTATTGTGTTTGGTTAAGTCCGAACCATTTATCAAGTAAACATACTTCGTTGTTGTATTGTCTCGATCTCGTATCCATAGACGATCATACGAAGTGTGAACCGATTAGTTGTATGTTCTCGACTCAGTCCATAGATAATCACTTTCGGAGAAAGGACTTATAGGTGGAAAAGTTTTAGATTGAGGTATATTTAGGTACCCTCGTCTTTTCAACTCTAATAATTCTTGCTAAAGATATAGATGATTCGTTGACAAAGTCTCTTCTTTTAATCTAATAAACTCCTTTATCTGGTTAGATCAATCTAACTTTAACTACCGAAATAGTCAAGTATAGATTCACACTCAATCAATATAGATCTCGAAGAGAAGTATAGAGAATGAAGATCTCACACAACTAATGAATCAAATCTATCAAAGATAAACTGATTCTAGTTGAATCCAACCGATCAATGTTTGTGCACTAATCCACAAGATACGGAAACTAATAAGAAGTCTTCTTTGTCTTCAAATCTTCTTTTATCTTCAAAACCTGCACAACACCAGTTGAATCTCTTGTGATCAATCACACACAGAATGGAGTCTGTTAACAATGGATTATCACAAGATATCTTTAGATCTAACAACAATTCTAAAGATCCCGTCGATACTTTGATCTAGTCTGAGTGAATCTTATATCAGAAGAGAAGATTATCAAGAATATACAAACTAGGTGCAATCAAAGTTTCAATAACCGTTAGTCAATCAAATCAAATCGAAAACTAATAACACTGCAATTATCTAGTTTCCTACCGACGGTACTCGTAGAGTTTCTTGATCCCACAAAAGTCTTTAAACGAGCGGTCATAAGATATTTCACCTAATTAAGATACTTTCCTCTCTGAATAGACGACTCCACCAGAAAAAATAAGAAATGAAGTTTGCCTGGCTCTTAGGATAGTTTGCTAGAAATGCAAACTTAGGTATTTATAGACCAAGGATGTTTGGACACCAAGGAATTTCCAAAACCGAAAATATTCTCATGATGTGCAATGAATGACAAAATTCGGTTTTCATAATTCCAATAAATGTTGGTCCAATATTTCCGAAATTTCTCAACAGAAAATCTCCAATTAGTAAATGCACATTAATAATTTTTACTCTCTAGAGCTATGCATTAATTGCTGGTAATTAAAGCATATAAAATCAAAAACCTTAATTAAAAGATTCTTAATTTATTTCGGCATAGGATCACCTTGAGTACCAAGGAATATCTTTGAACAATAAATGATAAGAGTTACTGCACGTGTTCAAAGTATGTTGACATCTTTTCACTGCAAATCCTTATTTCATATTTACATGGATTTTCTTCTTGGAATCAGTTATACTACGCTTCCAAACAAGTTTAGAATTGGTTTGCCAGTATTCCAAGAATATTTTGTGATTGGTTATACCAAATCACAATGGTTTGTTGTGATCGGTCCTTCCAAGTCACATAAATGGGTTCATATCGGTTATACCTATCACTAGGATCAGTTATACCTAAATATGTTATCTGCTTGATCGGTCACACAAGTCACTAGGATCGGTTACACCAATTACAAGGATCGGTCGCATAACACTTATGATCGGTCACACCAATTACTAGGATCGGTCACACCAATTACAAGGATTGATCATACCATCTCATGGTGATTACGTACGATCGGTTACACCAATTACCAGGACCGGATATACCAAACCATAAGTCTAGGCATTGTGATCGATTATACCAAGATACACAACTTGAGTTAAGATCGGTCCTACCAACTCACACATATTGGTCATCCAAAGATATGCAATGAATAGCAAGACCAATAATCGTATTGATTTCCCTTTTGATTCACAAAACAAGTTTATGAATGTACTCCCTTTAAACAATTGTAAAATATTGTTTCCTTTGATGAAATCTCCACCATAACGCATTCACATAATCATAGCACTATATACAAGATTATGTCGATGTCATATCTACTAAGTTCAAAAGATAAACGTTATACTTCGTAGTCTAATTTCTTAATACTATCATCATACTAGTATGATCATGTCACATCACTAGAGTATAATATACAATATATACGGTATATACAGCTTCGCAGTTATGTTTTCAATATAGCATGACTTAAAAGATACGTTATGAATGAAACAAGATCAAGTCAGTATTACTAACCTCAAGTGAAAGGATGATATCGTCATTGTAATTCGTTACTTCTTCACATTTTTCAAGTCTTCGGAGTAATATTTGTATGTTTCAACATTCCTAGACCCTAAACGAAGTTGACTCTAATATTTAATCAATCGATTCTAGATGAGTTTTGATACCAAAATATGACAACCAAACTTGACACACCAACGCTTGGTGAGTGCAACCGAGCTATGCTCTAACACACAATTATGATTTCCCTTTCGATTATGAAATAAGTTCCACAAGTCCAAAAATCTGGTTTTTAGGACACTTGGGTACTGAGGAGAACGACAAACCCCATCCGCGGTTATACATTTTAACATCTGGGATTTGTCGCAACATTTTTTTAGTTAATTTACGGTACGAATCTGTCGTGTTTTTCAGTTCTGTTTTCCCCCAACTCCTTCAAAGTTCCACCCCTATCAGATATGAATAAGAACCCTTAAAATAAGACTAATCGTACGGTCTCAATTAAATCTAAAAACTACCTAAAACCGAACTCACGGAGAACATAAAATCTCCCTTATTCTACGTCTTCGTGTTTATTAACAATGAACTGTATTCTTAACTTCCCCCATGCGATTTTTCTGGTTTAATCAGATGTAAAACTCTATCAATTTGATACATAGATCCCCTCATATATCTTCAGAATCCCTTATTTTTGAAGAAATTGGAACAGATTCAAATTTCTAATCCACTTCACAAAGAAATTGGAGAATTTTTTTCTTTTTTTTGAATACTAAAAATCGCTCTATACATCTTCATCTTCTACCTAGCTAACCACCTTGATTAAAGATACATATACATTTAGCTTGGATTGGTGAAAGTGGTGGTGGATTGATGGCAAAGACGATAGTGGAGAACAATCATCATCGAAAAGGTGAAGAAACCCAGGGTGGAGAAGAGGTAAAAATGCGAAATCAGTTTAGAATCTTGTGATTTTGGTACAATTTTTTGTTTATTCATTATGCTCGACTCGATATTCCTTCACCAATTGAAATTTTTCTTGGGATTTAGCGCTGGTGCTTGTTGATAAAATGGGTAGGTTTATTTGCAGTTATGCACAATAGATGTTTGTTCCTCATCATTTCCAAAATTAATTTTCATTCGATCTTCTTGGTGGAAGCGTTTCTATTGCTGACTACCGATCGTTGCATAGTTTCTCTTATGCAGTTATTGCAGATTTTTTTAGCTCAAGGGAGCTTCTTGTGGTTGAAGGGATACAAAGTTTCCCGGAGAAGAAAGAAATTATTTGTGATTTCAAGCTGCAGGTGAGCAATGTGTCATTAACTGTGGATTTTGTTTTAGGTTCTCTATATGTTTCAGAGAAAAAAATTTGGTGCAGGCTGAAGGAAAGCTCAGGAAAGATAAAGAAAAAACAATGGAAGAATTAGGTCTAGCATTTATAAGAGTAACTGATGATGCGAAGATGATTGTTGTTGGAGAGTATATATGAGAGAATCATGGTAATATCGGTTGTAGGAGAGTAAGACTAAGAAGAAGAGAACCAGGTGAATATTTAGTCCTTATTATCTCACATTTTATGTAGTTTCATTTGCGTTATATTTTAAATTGATGTTAGTGTATCTTACTGATGTTAATAGCTCAACTCGAACTTTCACAACCTACTGGGATTACTGAAATCTCTGTGTTGAGCTATTTTTAGTGGATATTAAGTCCAAGGATTCATGCGGTTTTACATATTTCCAGGATAAGATGATGAGGATGAGGCTAATGAAGAGGATGATGGTGGACTGAGAAAATCCGGGAAGGAGTTAAAAAAGTTGCTAGGACATTTAGCTGGAATGAATAATTCAGATGCACGATTACGATGTAAGCTCATGTTATTTCACTTAAGAGTACCTAAATTCACCTAACCTGCCATGCGTTCTTTTCCATCAAGATGTTTGTTCCTTTGCTTTAGAAAAGTATTTTTCAGTAGATCTTCCTGGTTGAAGTTTTTGGCAGTGTTGACTGATTATCATGGTGTAGTTTCTATTAAGAAGTTTTTGCAGATTCTTACAAGCTAAGGGAAGCCACCGCTGTTGTTGAGGTAGGGTGTAACTTCAAGGATGTCGGATGGTGCATAAGGAACAAACATCTATTTTTGTTGGACAACCTGCGAAAGGAGGTAGAAATTTATGGATAATGTTTAAAGAAATAGAAACAGTAGATTATGAATGATTGGGGAGATTCGAAACCTCTTGTGGTTGAAGGGATACGATACTCTATAAAAGAAAGGAAAGCTCCATGATTACGAGCTACATGTGAGCAATGTACCTTACCAGGTAATGAGTACTGTGCTGGTAGTATTAACAGTGGATTTTGTTTTGGGCTTATTTACTAGGATATGACCCGTGCCGTGATTTAATTTATTCTCGGTGTTGCCGAATGATTGTTTCTTATCGTATTTCGATATATGTCCTGTTAAATCTAACTCCAGCGTCATTATATTGTTTCATTTTTTCCTAGTGCTGTTAGAATTTTTTTTTTTTACATACGTACGGTAGACACGTTGCTCAAGACGTTGTTTTAACGATGATCTCTAATAAACAATCACCTATTTTGACTTAAATTTGTTCTTTTTTTAGTTGGTTGAAGCATACTTAAATTTGTTTTGAATGCATAATTTGAGACTAATAATTAACCAAAAACATATAAAGCTAATAAATAGCGAAATTGTGGAATTTTACTTAAATATTTGTAAAATATGGAAACATCAAAACTGAACGACAACAACTTTTACATGATTGTTACCCCATACTATTCCAATATCTTTACAAAGTTCTTTGAAACTTTGGAATATAAGTTCTAAAAATTGTATACATAGAGAAAAAGAATATAAGAGATGATGCAAATGCTGGTGTTCATGTTCCCAAAATCCAACATGTCGCGGTTCCATACACACTTTTTCAATTTTTCCTATGCTTACAAAAATATAGGATTAACATCCAACTTACTTCAGAAATCAAAGAGAATACATGTATGCACACCATTTTGTACATAACCTTGAAAGGAACATTAATGCTTGATGACTACAGGAGGCCAAATTTAACCTATGTCTAACCAACTATTCAGGATAACCCATTCCATACCGAGAATGATTGCCGATATCTGTATAAGTGGATTATTGGTAGGAAAATCTTTCATCGAGATCAACATGCCAACAATCAAACGGAAAAAATTATTTACAAAAGCATGAGTTCCAATAGCTCACCTGTATAATTTGAGAAAAATATCGGTTCCACATTATATTAAAAAGACATGAAATTTAATAGCTTATTTAAAAGAGTAGTTTGAAGCGAGACTGCTGCAACGACCAAATGCAAGAGAAAGTAATTTTTTGATATAAAATGGTAGTGTTGTTGGTGTTCCAAACTTTCTCCAGTTGCATACCTATATTCATTATAAGATAGTGTTACCAATTAACTTTTATAAGTAAATATTGTGCCTAAGGAAATTCTTCATGACTATTGTACAGGCTTTCTAATTTGTTATAATATTAAAATAAAAACTCAACATAATTTATCTCAAACGACTAATCTATACGAAAGTGACACACTAACTCAACATGATCTTATCCCGATTGAATTATAGGCACTTGATCATAGAAAAAGGGTAGTGAACTAAGTACGATATTGGAAAGAGATGTAAGATTTAATTTTAGTCTCATTAAATAACACGACACATGCCACCATCATTTTACCGTGAACATAAATCATCAAGCAACTGATTACTGATTTTATTCTTTATTGAACCAACCGACGTTCGGCATGCACCACAATCCCAATTCATAATCTATGTTGCTATTGGACACTACCAACATATTTTTCATAAAATATTTTCTAGCTTTTCCTTGTTCAGCGAATTCCCAACAAACAGATTTCACAGACCGATACCGGTATAATTATAAGGTAACACACAAATAACACAAACTCTGACTTTCAGTTATCCTGTAAAAACTGAAATATAGAGACTGTCGATAATTGATAATATCTTATTTCGAAGTACATGAATAAAGAGCTAAAAGAGCCAAATGATATGAGAAAACTTACAATTCTACAACCTCCTTGTTCATGTCAACATCTATAGACCTTCTGTCAAAACATTCACATAATTGGTAATTTACATTTGCTCCTACCTCTGTGGTGTTATACCGAAGCTGCTACACTTCCCCCACTCACTTCCGCCATTAGGTGTCATGGTTCTTATCCCTTGATCCCTGGATTGAAATTAACAGGGGGTCTCATTATTATTAGATTTAACCAATAGATGCTTGACACATAGGCGGGGAAAAGAAGTGGGAGAAGGGAGCAGGGGATGTATATCATTTTCGGTGTTATACAAAACTGAGCTTAAAACTTATTGAGAATTATACGAACTGACCATATAGTAGGTCCCTCGGAAAAACTACCGAACTTTTATACTTTATCCGATCTAAATTGGTATTAAGGGTCTAAAAGTAGCTTGCAGTGAGACCAACAGTACAGAAACGCGAATAAATCTTTCACCCGACCTTATATATATTGGGCAAACGAATCTGACCTTGCACAAACTCCATAAATAACATGTTAATAATAACGATATCCGATATTATACTTCGTGAACATTGCTACAATGGACTCTAGCAGTGCTAAATTCATACGGAATACGTAACGAAAAGATTTTTACCAAACCTCAATGTACGAATCAAATACTGATATTTACCTCGACAGAGAAAACCAACCTGTGTCCCTTTTCCCTTGCTTTAAGTGGTATTTCATTTCCTAAAAAGTTTCGATGAACCTGCAAATTTAAAAAATTGAAATGATAATATAGCTAAATGCAAAGGCAAGATTTTAAAATATTTTATAAACTAACTTGAAATTCAGAAATTAATTAGACTGCTAACAGATCTAACTCAAGTAAGAAAAGCACTAAAATCATCACACACACCATAACAACAAATACAATAAAAGAAAAACAGCCAAAAAACTCCAACTTATCAATACAACAAAAATGGACCAAAGATTGTAAAACCAAGAGTGCCAAAGTAAACGAAGGACAACAAAGTAAGACTAATTTATAAATGTTTGAAACTTCATTTTTGTTAAATCAAATTAAGAAAATCAAAGAACCTAATCGACGAATAGATCTCCTCTATAATTATTCACATTACAATATAATACCTTAAAATAATTTGTGCAGTTGAATATATAAAATGTCTATTTTTCGGTATTTGGTTCGTAGAATCAACCTCCATTTGCCCATATTCGAGGTCTACAGAAGGTGAAATTTTTTAGGTTAGCTAAAGCCGGCAAGATTGCTATAAACACAAAAAGAAGTACGATGAACTAAAAGCTAATTCAACTGGTAGTGCTCACGTATTAACACTTCAAGTGATACTTGGAAATCATACCAAAAAGTAAATTTACATGATTAAGAATAACATATAGAACTTGAAAAATAATCAACCTTTATGATTCTTGTGAAGAGGAAGTGGGATGCACAAAATCAAATTCAAACAGAACTTAATAATCTAAAATAAAATTAATTGGGGAAAAATAAAAATATTCACCGTACAAATTTAAAAATGAAATTCTAATTCAAAGAGCAGGGCAGAGAGAAATACAAACATTAAGTTGAAAACGCGGCAGCTACTGCGCTTTAATACCAATTGATGAATCTAATTAGCGCTAATCTAATCTTTACACAAATTAACCCTAAAACCACAAAATATAAATCAAAAATCTGAAACATTTTTCAATAACCCAGATTTAAAAACACCAATTGGATGAAAAAAAATTGATGGAAATTAATAAACTATAAAAAATACAAATTATAAGAGAACAAATATAATAACTGACCATCTTTTCGATATGCAGTGGATGATAAACAGATATTCTTTGGTAGAAATATATTACACATTGGAGAAATTGAAATATTATAGGCATAAGAAGAACTTTTAATTATTACTTTTTTGATGAAAAAAAGACGATGAAGAAGATGAAACAACATAATCAATTTTTTTTTGAAGCATGAATTAAGAGGGAGTTTAATTTATAATAAAAGAAACGGTTTCACATTGAATGTGAAGAATAACTCCAAATAAATGACACCGGGAAGGTGAAGTGGAGATTGAAATGTGGTTCGATCTGGACCCTTGGAAATGTAGATTGAAAATCTTCAAATCAGTGTCTCAATCTCAACCCTTCTTTATATGCTAAAAATGTAAAATATATGACTCGATCTGAACCGTCCTCTATATGCCCGAAATGTAGATAACCGTCCATATGGAAAAACACCATTGTCCCTTATAATATAGATATATCGTTCGAGTTAAAATCTTCTTTGGTGCAGGCTGAAGGATTTATGAAAGCTCAGAAATACATAGAAGAACAATGGGAGAATTGAGTCTAGCATTCATAATATTTACTAATAATGCAAAGATGTTTATTTATAAGAATATGAAAGAATCAAGGTAATATCAGTTGGTGATATTGTACTAGTATTAGGCACCCGAATTAGGTGTAATTGTTATCCGTTGTTTAGATATTGAAATCGCATAGTTACAAGCAAAAGTTCTATGAAAATTTCATTTGTTTAGATTTTTTACCGTTTCTAACGGCGATAGGAACACTAACTAGGTGGATCACTACTTCCTTACTTGGGTTTTATTGGTTTACAGTGAAAATCCCATCATTCTCTCTATTCCCAGAAGTGAAATACTGAAAATCCCATTCACAAGTCTGATTCTCTATTCTTGGTGCTAGGGCCCGTGTTCAAGGTAATAGTGTATAAGCTATACATTAAGTTTGTCAGGAAACTACGTCTTATAGTGGTTAGGAAATTTCTTTAGCCATGCTTCAAAAAGGTAGTGCGTTCAAATAAAGTGGATAAATATAATGTATGTAATCTTGATACCTCTGTTTTATGTGAATTTTGGCTTCTCGCTCAGATTACTCACTTGTTTTGGTGTTTGTTGGTTGTATGCTTTAATAACAGTCCGTCGTTGTCCATTTACAAGTCTGCTCTATGTCCTTGGTGCTAAGGTTTGGTGTTCAAGGTAATACAATCTTTATAAGCTAGACATTAAGTTTGTTAGGAAACTATGTCTTATAGCTGTGATAAATCTCTCTTTAGCCATGCTTCAAAAAGATATAATGTACTTAATATTGATACTTCTCTTTTATGTAAATTTTTGGCTTCTGGCTCAGATTAGTCAACTTGTTTTGGTCTCTGTTGGTTGTTTGTCGTAATAACACTATTGATTTAAGCATGTTTAGATATATCCACCAGATTCTCTTCCAGAGGGTACTGACCCATTTGATGTTAATTGGATTTAACCTATGTTTCCTGACCTATGTATACTAATCTATGCAGTGGCTTATAACAGTGGATGTTGGATTTTTGGAAGGCCCGTGTTCTTTACTGGAAGATGTAGATGTTATGATCAATCCTTCAAAGGTTTTATCTCTTACTGAAGGTATATCGTCTGATGAACAAAAGAAGCTCGGGCATCTGGAAGTTAAATATGTTTTGATCTTTTTTTTCTTCTTTGTTGTATTGAACATGAAGTAGCTTTGTTGGTTGAATTTGAGATTTCTGGTTTCTCAAGTTGTAATTTTTCTTTTGAACCGTTGATTGTTATTGAACTTAAGTTAATTTTAATAAAATGGTTTGAATTTATTAATAGAATTTCATATGTTGGCTTGCTTGTGAAAATAATACTAATAAAAAAAGGAAAAAATATCATATCGGACTTAGCTGAATCATACCAGCAAAATCTGATTAGGGTGAAGCAGGCTCAGTTGAATTATATTCGTTTGAGTTCGGCTGAATCTTAAAACCTACATTTCGACAAATGGAGCTAGTTGTTAATTAAGGACAAACGAAACCTGACGTAAATTTTTAACGGAAAAAGTTTGTCCTTAAAAATAATACACCAAAAATATGACTGATTTTAGGACGAACAATATTTGTCCTATATGACTGTTTTCCACAGTTTCTGCCTGTCCTAAATATTACCTTTTGAACTAGTGTTCATACATATACTTCCTTAAACTAATGTAATAATACATAGTTTCCTAGGATGAAATTACACCTATATCCCATACATAATCAAGTAACTAAATACATAGATTATGTTGATGTCGTATTTACGAAGTTCAAAAGATAAGCGTTATACTTCGTAATTCAATATTATTCCTTGATACTTTGATCATAATGCTATGACCAAGACTAATCACTAGATTGTCATAAATATAGGTTCGCATGTTATGTTATCAATATAAAGCGACTTGAAAGATACGTTAGGAACGGAAACAAAATCAAGTCAACATTACTAACCACAAGTGGAAGGATTACGTCTTCGTCGCAGTCTTTACTTTTTTACATTATTCAGGTCTTCAGAGTAATACTTGTAAGTCTCAACATTCCTAGACTTTCTAGTCTAACCTAAATGAAGTTGACTCTAGTAATTAATCAAGCAACTCAAGATGAGTTTTGATACTAAAATATGACAACCAAACTTGACATACCAACGGTTGGTGGGTTCAACCGAGCTATGCTCTAACATAATTTATAAAAGTTTATTTTCTGAGTCTTCGACTGACAAAGACGAATCTCATTGAGCTACCCGCTTCCTTGAAATATATGTCTATCGTAATAATCTAGTGAGCATGTGGATATTAAGGTAGTGATTGGGATAATAAGGATTTAGTATGTACAATAGCCGAAAATGGTCGGGGTACCCGAATTGGTGGTTGAGTGCATCGAAGAACGAATATCATTGGTTGGATCATTAGAAGCCTAAGACAAGGTAAAAATCTATCAAAGAAGATTAAACATCTCAAAGAATGGTGGGCGGGGAGAAAAATCTAACCTGATATCCAATCTTTAAGGGTGTGATTAGGGAAAACTGTAGATAGGTCAGAAAGAAAAAATGCGAACCATATTTCTCGGGGAAATAAGTGCCTCATTTACAAGGATTGTAGCCTTGTTTGCAAATGTCCAATAAGGAAATTGGTCTGCGATATTCATTGATAGATATGGCTTTACTGAGCAGTATGATGATGCCCAGAAATCACCGAGCGGTCCAATCCTGTAGTACAAAGGCGTACAAGATTGTGTTAAAATTCATATATTAACTGGCATGACACGTTTGGAACATTACCATGCGCTGAATGAGATTTTGGCATGGCAAGGATGCATGAGGCATCTAAAAAAAATGCAAGTTAAGCCTAACTATAGATACATGGAAAAGGAAGAACAAAATAATGTTGATGCATAAGGATAGCATGAGGTCACCTTGAAAGAAAATTTTCATGAAAGCTAAAGCAACATGAAAGCCTTTGTTTGAAGAGTATTCAACTAAGTGTCAATTATATTGTGCTTTTTTATGGAAGTTGCATAAAAACGTTAATAGTGAGAAAACAGAATGTGGCAATGCGATTTGCAACATTTGAGACAATTGGTGTTGTCTCATTTATTTTTTAGTTGCTTAATTGCGAAGTTAAAGTAAGTATTCCAAGATTTGTTGGGTCTTATAAGTTTGCAATCAGTTGGTGCAAGTATTTGCTTAACTTTGTGTATACTTACGGTTTTGGTCGTGTGGACCTTGGTGTTGGTACTTAAGTCTCTCTATGTAAGGTAGTAGTGAATGAGGGTATTTGAGATGTAATCTCTTGTCTATTTCGTTCAAAGTAAAACTAAATCACGTGGGAAGATAATACATAACATATTAACCCAAAATATGTAATAGAAAATGCCGAAGGTGAAAGAAGCAATTAAGTTTGATGGCATGAAGACGTATTATTGTTTGGGAAGTCGCATGTTGCACAATGAAAATTGGTAGCGAGATGCAAGTGATGTAGAAAGAAAGTCTGTCCATCAAGAAAAATGAGTTTAGATTGATTTATTACATGGAAGAACATGTTATTTTTCCAATACATTAAACTATAGCAGTTTGAAAGAGCAAGTGATGCGTGTTAGTTTTGAAGGCATGTGAAGAGGACATGTTTTAGTGAACTGGGATATCCAGGTATCCTAAGTCATGACCTTACAAAAGTTATGTGAAAATGTGGGGGTACCAAAATACACCACCACTTTTTTTCTTAGGCAATTTGTATGGGCAAACTCAATACTACTCCGAGAGTTAAACTCAATCGAGGAATAATATCTAGAGTTATATCTCTCTCTTGCGATTAAAAACACGTCCGTGAACCTAATCACAAAGAGATTACTTGGACGGTACCAAAGACCAATTGTCCAAGAATCAATCAAATCGTATCCAACAAACTAGGCCGGATGTCTCTATTTAGATTGATCAACGTACAACCTATGATATTTCAATTATAAAGATAAACAATATAATGCAGAAAAAGAAATAACATAGACACTAGAAGTTTTGTTAATGAGGAAACCACAAATGCATAAAAACCCCGAGACCTAGTTTAGATTGAACGCCAAACTGTATTAAGCCTATACAAACACTAGCCTACTACCAATTAACTTCGGACTAGAATGTAGTTGAGCCATAAAAGGTATCCCACCGATTAAGGTACGATCACGCTCCTTACGCCTCTTGAATCCCAGCAGGACTCCGCGCAGTTGATTCCCTTAGATGACGTCACACCAACTAAGAGTTGCTTCAATTCAATTGAAGACTTTGAACCAAATCTGCCTCCCATAGATAAGCCTATATAATTGATTTCCTAGTTACGATCGAAACGTATGATCAAAATAAAACGTATGATCAAGGTGATGAAATAAACAAAGTTTGAGACGAAAAGAACTTTGATGATTGCTATCTATCTTGATCGATGGAGCAAGCTCAACAAACAATCAAGATCAGGATACTCGAGCTATCAAGGAAATATAACTGGACCTGGCTTCACGAATCCCTATGAAGATTTTGTAGTCGCTAAACCTTAAAAGGGTTAGGAAGAGGACGAATGTAGATACAACTAGGACACATCAAAAAGTACTGTCGGGATTCAAAGATCCCAGTTGCTTGAAGTTACCCTTTTATAGACATTCAAAGCATAGGTTAATTTAGGTTTAGTCTAAGATAGCTTTGGAACCAAGCAATCAATATCCAGCGTTAGATGAATCTTTGAATCTGATTTACATAAGCAAGATATACACTCTGATTAGGTGAAATGTAACCGAACCGTGCACAAAGACTATGTTCAACATGGTTAGCCGAAACTAGTCGGTTTGAACTTGAAAGCTTAATTTTCATTTTCACGAACACATAAGACATTAACTCTGAGTCACAAACATGTAATCAAATGAGTCTAGTGTTTTTAGATAATTAATCAAATGCTAATTATCTCGTAAAAATAATTTAAACGCACTTGAAAATATAATAGACATTGTTAGCAGGTGTACAAGGTACAAATACCGTTGCCGTTTGTGAGTCGGTTTAGTCACAGTACGTGTACCGATTTGTAAACTATTAATCAAACCAATTTCCAGAGTTAACAAGACTTTATAGGTTTGTGTACTGGTTTGGAAACCTTGTGACTGTTACCGGTTCCGTACCGGTTTGGATATACTGCCGAGTTCGGGAACACAAAACTGTTTTAGTTTGCGTACCGGTTTGGAAACTAATCTCGGTTCCGTAACCACAATTCAAAAATGGTTTGTATACGAGAATGCATACCGATCTGGTTCACGAGCTAAACAGATTTTCGCATGATGTGCATAAGAATATGCGTACCATAAATCTGTAAGTCGATATATAGCTACTCCGCTACGTGTACGAGTACATGTAATATGGGTTCAGACATATAACCGTTTCCAAGTTTGTAAGACTGATAACACTGTCTTGTATCCGAATCTATAGTGGTTCTATATTTCTCTGTAAATCTATTCAAAACATTCCTGAATAACATCAATGACATATGCCATTGTTCCAAACTATTTTCGAACGATAAAACTTGAATCTTGATTTTGATTCCGAACAATAAATTCTCCTTAACCGAAATTCATCAAGTATGAACAAATATTCATTAAGCTTAGTCACTATATGTCAAGAAGTCCGCTAACTTGATAATTAGTTCTCGGCTCGAAATTCTTGTCTATGCATAATAGTCTAATTAGTTATGCGACATCGTCTCAAATGATAGAAAAGTCAATATAACTTGAGATATAGGTGGTTCGGTCTTCATTTACCTTTTATTGATTAAATTCTCCAAAAGCTTCGACCGATCTTCTCCTTCAAACGGTAGAACGCAATGATGACTGTCGTGATACACTGTTTCTCAACTACATTTTTATCCTAGTCCGAGACTTAACTAATTGTAGACTAGAAATAAGATATAGTTTTGACAACTAAATTTGACAACAAGCTTTAGATAGCAACACTTGTGAGTTCGACCGAGCAATGCTCTAACATTATGCATTTGAATCATGGTGTTGCGGCAGTGCAAGCAAAGTACAACAAGTTATTGGTTCTTTTTCATTCAAATGATGCAAGTTTAAGAGGCTAACGTTTGCAATATGATTTGGAGGGCAAATATAGTGTAAGTCATGTTGTTTTGTTGAGACCGACAAAGGCTACAAGTTGTGACACATACCAAAGTGATACAGAATTATATCATGCATACCCTAAGGCATAACATAATTCGTCACAAGTTTGGTGTTTCTAAAGAAAGAATGCAACAAACTGTTGATGACACGATATGATTGAACAGAAAAGTTAAGTATTGCATAAGACATGTTATGTTGCTAGGGGAAACTAAAATCGAAAAATGAAGAAAAAAGACAATGACAATGATCAATGAGGTCAGTTGGGAAGAATCATTACTTGTGTACACCTAGGCACGACTGATTCATGCAAAGTTCAAGTCTAATTTCAGGAAATTGGTAAGAGGAATTTTTGTTTGCATTTGAGTATTGATATACGGATTGAGGTGGAGTTGGAACGGTGGGCAACGTAATAACAAAAAATCAAAATCAGTGGGATCAATGACAAGGCACTTAAGATAAGTGCACTGGATAAGGATGTTTTCAAAGCCCAACAAAGTTGCTGAATTTCAGAAGCGTACGAAGCCAAATAGGTTAGGATATCCTGACCAAGTGTTGCTGATATATACAACAAAAAAGTAAACAAGCATAACGTACTTACTACTTGGTTTCTTACAACGAGGGCGTTGAAAAAGATGGGTGGATGAGATTTGTCACTGTCCCTAACATCATCCCAGCAATGAAGCGCATTGGCTGATAGAATGGCACTAAATTGGTAAAGGCAAGACAATGCCAAAGGGCAAGTGCGGCTGTAATGTTGCATTTATGCATATCCGAGGAATTGAGTTATCCCAGCTCAAGAATGATGTAAGAACATGGAATAGGCCAAGAATTGGCTCGTGCATTGGTCAACGACCTGACCAAAGCATAGACAGTGCACACAAGCTAGTGATGCAAGCGAGTGTATCATTATTGTCTATTACTCGGCTAAGTGAAGCAAATGACGCATAGAGCATATGGTGCATGGAACATCATTGACATCAGTTGAGAAGTATTTTGAGTTTTCCTTAGCTTAAGCGTCCAAGAAAGTTCAGCTCAAGGCCACAACGTAGTGATGCACAATGATGGTGCAACATTGGCGCCAGTAACAATTACAAGTCATTTATTGGCTTTACATGTATGCCATAGTTGAGAGACAATTTGGAATGGTACAGGTGTGGCATTAATTGAGATAATTTAGATAAGGCTGGTTAGTTATGCACAACTTTAAGCTGTTATGAAAACAATCCCTTACTTGTACATTCGTTTATGCGAGGTTGGTTAGTTATGTACAACTTTAAGCGGCTGTGAAAACAATTCCTTGGACACTTGGTTGTCCAAGACTTGTACATTCGGTTATGCAAGGTTTTGGTTGCTGAGATATAAATGTTAGGAAAATGAATTGCTAATCAGTAAGGGGAGAGTTTGTAGGAATATAGTCTCATGTTTGAGAGAATAGGTTCATTAAGAGAAGTGATGGCTTTTTTAGTCCATGAAATGGACAACTTTTGTAATCTTCCTTCACACAATCACGAGAATTTTGCGTCATATGAATTTTGCATTACATCTTCGTGTTCATTATAATGATGTTGCTGTGAGTTGTTTAAATACATTGATGCGTTACAAACCTCTAATGCAGGAAGCATAGGGGTTTAAATTTATACACCCTAAATGGTGTTCAATTTATACACCCTCAGATTTGGGGAGAGCCAGCCACGACATTTGATACCTAGGGAAGGACTAAAAATTCCCACTTGATAAAAACCGTACGACCAGAGGATTTCAATCCCTGAAGAGTAGAGTAGAATTTACGGAGTAATGGTTCCAAATTGGCTTCCGGTAGTAGTTGACAGTGGAAGTGGATGCTGGTAATTAGATTCCATATATGCGCAGAGATAGAAACTTAAAATCCATAACCTATCAATGCCGAAGCAACATAGAGATGGAAGATATGAAGTAGCATTCCACTGTCCAATAATATCAATTCTTTTGATACAAAGAGTAAAAAGAAACATCTACCAAAACTCTACTATTGTAGGCCAAATCTGCATCTCATAATATTATTATTATTTATACAAAACTCTAATCCCAAAATAAAAAGACCTAATGGAATTCAATCACACAATTCGCCCCAAGTAGATAAGAAAGAAAGAAAAAAAAAAGGACATTCACTTGAATTGATTTAAACTTCCTAACAGTTATAATGGAAGACTTTTGGTTAGTAAGCATTTAATCTCAAAATCTACCAAGGTGGCCTCAGTGAGATAATTGAAAACTGCTCACAATGATAGATTTAAGATAAATACCTCTCTTTAAACAAATGCCTTTCCTTTGGACGCAGTGCATAAACATTTCTCCACATATTTCCAGAATGGCTATGTACAATCACTTCTGTCCTAGGTTGCTATCGTAGATCATTATTGCCCTGCATCAACACCAAAAAGAACACAAAAAATGAGAAGATAAGCACACCGTCAATGCAAATTAAGACAGCTTCCAAAACCAATTACAACCTATAAATCGACTATTTGCCAAAAAAAATTACACTGAAAGAAATAAAATAAAAAAACCTACACACGTACGTCCCCCCATCTTCCCTCGAAAATAATGAACCCCCAAAACCTGTAATAGTGACTATTCATTTAATCATACCCGACAATTCCACAGATATACTGTTTAATTAGCACTGCGGGTGGAAGAGTTGAAACAACTAAGAAAGGAAGGCAAGACATGAGGTCCTATAAGTGACGACTAATTGGCATATCCATAATATCTAAAGCAGAAATATTTGGATATATTGATGAATATACTTAATTAAAACAAAATAGACCCAACGCCCTGAGGCAGTGCAATATCACACAAAAGGAAACACGAAAAATCCTTCTGCTTTCTACAGTCCTATACCAAATCTACATACATGTCATCAAGCTCTAGGTTATGGATATTTGTGTAAAATAGTTGAGCGGAGTGTATAGGTACATTTTGAAGGTTATCACAGATAAAACTGGCCCTGTCTTAATAGATTAAGCTACATTTTACTGCTTTAGGTGGGGGGAAAGAACGACACCACGTATGCGCTCGAGGAACAGGTTCAACCAATGGATATTGCTTATCAGAAGACTGATAATAGACTACTACGCATGGGGTGTGGACATATGTCAAATTGAAATTAAAAGATAGAAGCATCACCATTGGAAGTCTCTAATCATTCACTGCCAAACTCGTCGAAACTCAAGCCTTCAGATATGGTGTCCAACCTCTTATTATCTCCTGCAGACAAAATAGATCATAAGCTGATACCTAATTTAGTTCTTTGAATCCAGACTGCTGAAGTCTCACCTTGAGGTTCTCTTCCTGGGGAATCCAGGAAGTCATCTGTATCTCCTGCTAGAAATGGAGATCTTGAGTAGCTCTCCAGAATATCTAGAAATATAAGAAGTGAAAGGTGATTAGTGTTGAACATCGCAAGTAGAAAACGAAATGAAACTAAAGGAGGTGGGCTAACCGGAACTCTGAGAAAAATCAGCCGTCAAATCTGACAGACTGAAATTGCGAGGAATCTGCCCTAAGAAGCCAAATGAAGAAGCATCAGTATCCAAGAGTGATGAACTAAGGGCTTGAGAGTTGGACTCCACACTGCTATATGATGCAACGGATGCATCTACAACTGCTGGACGTGTGTCCAGAACAGTTCCGTCGAGACCAAATGCAAACGGGGAATTGTTCGAGTAACCTGATTCTGATTTGACGACAATCCCATTCACTCCTTGAATCATACCCAGTGCATCGTGAGTTGGGAGCATGTTCTGTGAGACATCCATCCTTCCAGTAAGAGCAGATGAATCATCAGAAGATTGCATGTTACCATGCACACCATTCCGAATTGTAGTTGACGGGGCCACCGAGTGATGCATGCTTTCCGGCCTTGAAGGTTGCACTCTCTGGTCAGCCATGAAACATGAAGGATTCTGATTCACTGTAAGGAAAGTAAATTCAGACATCACATTAATGCCAAAAATAAAATACTGAATCAAGATAACTTAAGCCTCAGCATTCAAAATGCTAAATTAAAATGTGTTAGGTACTTGTAAACCAGCGGCTATCACACAGCCCTTGATAAGTAATTAAATGAATACATATAGGACGTGACATTCCTGAAAGATAAAATCTATCTAAAGAAGTACCTAAGAGAAAAAGAAGAGAGGGCACTAGAGATGAAAATGGATTAGGATACACTATGTGAGACATAGACCAAAAACTGCGGTCTCACTGTGCAGTCTCTGACGTGCGAAATTGAAATCGAGAAATCAGATCGATCTCTATCTGAGGTATTTGTTATTGAAATCGTCCAAGCTAATATTCAAGTTTGCAATGGAAGGAAAAATAGAAGGGGAATAAAAAAACCAAACAAACTTGGAAAGCACTAAAAGATACTCAAATGCAATCACAGATTACTAAGGAGACAACAATATAGACCCTTATCATACATGAAGATCCATTAGACATTCCAACTCCAACAGGGCACGTCTTGCGCATGAGCTCCACCTGTTTCTCAAGCAACTCGTTAAAGATCATTATCTGGTGTTTCACCATCAATCTGACATGGTAGGCTTTGAAAAAATCCCGGTTTTCTTCTTCAAGTTTTTGCCACACTGACAGGACAAGGCATGCAGGTAGTCAGTAACAACATAGAATACAACATGACATATAAGATCAATCTGTCGGCAAGACCATTGGTAAGCCTTATCCCTTAAAGCCTTCAATACATTCAAAATGGAAACCTTTTGTCACCTATGCGAACATTGTTTTGGGGCATGCAAGGAGTGTGGAAATCCTAGGTATAGCGATAACATGGTACTTTAGGGAAGTTTTTTTTTTTAAAAAAAAATGAAGAATCATACATTCCTTGCTCTGAGGAAACATAAAACTAAGCATGACAACAAACAAACAATTAGATATTTCTCAAGAACTAATTGATAAGAACTAATTGATCAGACCGAGATGTGCAACAACCAGTGATCAGCACTAAAATAGCTAACAGGCCGCGAAAGTAAATCAGGTTGAGACATATCAACTCAGTCCCAGTCCCACCTATTTGAGAACTAGAATCTTCAAGGGTCGGACGAAGGGGTTATTGAAATTAAGAAATTGCTATCGAGTACTTTAGATCTCAACTACCTGCTGGATGTGTAGTTGTTGTACGCAAACAATTTCTCAAAATAATTTTTTGGTCTATTTTCAAAGGGTTTATTTTGGAACTGACAAATTTGGAGCTGTTGGTTTAAAAATATATCACTTAGCAAAACTTCTTTTGGTGTAACCAGCACCTTTCACAGCGTATTATACAGAAAACTCTCTCTCTTTTCCAGTACTTGAGAAAAGCTGTGACCACAATTACTTCGATAGACAGCAGCATGACAGTACAAGTCCATGATTATATGGAATTGCATGTGACATAATAACATGTAACTGAGAAATGATGATTACCAAGTTCCGTAAAACCAGGTTCTATTTTTGCTTGGATCAAAAGCGTCTCCACCACCTCTTTCTGATTCATGTACAGTTGAAGGCATCGCTCTATTAGATTTTGAACCTGGGACAGAAAAGACAAATCAAAAACATATTACTAAAGATGCAGAGAAGGATGGTGTAGAATGGCACTACAAAAGCACGGAGATTAAGCAGCTAGGAAATTGAGATCGACTGAAACTAATACGTTAAACTCCAAACATAAATGAATCTTCACAACCAAGAGACAGCACGGTTTAAAGCAAAAAGGTAATATATAAAACTAAATCCTTTGTTTTCTCGAAGAAGAAAAAGGGCACACCACTAAATAAGTGGTGAAACTCAACAAAGGGAATCAAGAGGTTGTTTCAGAACTTGAAAATGTCAATAAGTAGCTACCCAAATGCTTTCAAAAGATTCATATTCTGTAAAACTGTTTCAAACTTTAAGGTGGAAAGGAGACTGCTTTTAGATATAACAAAGTCCCACAAAGTGACACAAACAATATGAAATCTACAAGAAAACAAATGTGGCTCTGTAAAACATGAAGCAGGTGAAAGTTCAAGTAGAAGATTTTTTTTCCTAAATTTTAGATCACAGTAACTTGACATTATCCAAATTAGCATCACGAAGTTTATGTGAACATATTGGTAACCTCAGTAAAAGATTATATCATACCAATAACATTATATATTTAAACAAGATTATAACAGTTTAATGGTCATTCTGTTTCTTAAGATATGTTTGTTACTGAAAGAGCTCAAAAGTTCCTTACCAGCTGTATATCTTGTCGAGAGACCCTTCTGACTTCTCCACTGGACATTTTTGAGATTCCACAATTGATTAATTCACTACCTGTATGCGTGATTTCCTATATATCAAATAAAACAACAAAATAATTCAGATATATAACATATAGATAAGAGCGTGTAAAATCAAACTAAGAACTAGGAAGATCAAGACCTAGGACATAAGAATGAAAACATATAAGTAAATACCACAAACAATCAAACCCTATAACATGCAGGATAATTTCTATTTTCTGTTGCTGGTGAAGCAATCCAGTGCTAGGATCATAGGATCGTATTCACAAAAAGAACCAATTAACAAGAAAAATCCCAATTCTTACATAGATCATGGACATAGAATCATAAATTAAGAAAATATGATACCTAATGAGAAAAACCCAAATTTATCTTATAAAGAACCCGATCAAAAGCAAAGATCAAAAAGTATAAAAATTTATATAAAAACATCTTTAATCCGAACTTACTGCGAGTTCCTATAACAACCAAATAATACAACTTTGATTTCATAGTCAAAATCCTTACTTTTTCTATATGTTGGCCGAAGAAGAACGAACCAAGAATAATTTTCAGAATTTTTTCTCCATTAAAACCGAAGAGAGGGATGTAAATAGGACTCTTTTTTGACCCTTTTCACACACAAAATATATATATTCTCAAAAGGGAGAGAATTTTTTATAACGCGTGGCATACATAGAGATGCGCGTCTAACAACAGTGGACTCACCACCACCTCCGAAACAATATATACTATTAAAACAGATCAGATGATCCAACGATTTGTATCATCTTATGTTTATGATGATAGTAGGAAATACCATTAGGTTCTAGGAATAATACATTAGAGAGAGTCTAGTCCAATTGACTCAGTCAACTGTCTGTTTGGTCCTTTTTAAAAATATAAATTATAGTTTGGTTTTAGAAATTTTTGTTTGGTCTTAGGGTGATGTCATGGATGATGTAATTGTCATCTTGTAGTAGCAGAAATACCCTTTTGGATAAGAACCATATATATAGTCAAAAAATAAGAGAGAAAAAATCATTTTTAGATTTCTTTCTCTCACTTTTTTTTTCTTTTCCAGATCTACTTCTTCTCTCGTTTCTTTTTTTCTTGCTGCTACATAGAAAAGATGAAAATTTTCTAGGGTTTTAATTTTGCAGAGATGGCGTGAAACAAGAAACAATGCTGCTACTGTTGAAGTTCATCGTCTCCATCTTTTATTTTCCTTTTTCATCAACTGTTGATGTGAAACAAGCAACAAGATGATAAAGACGACGGAGAAACAAGAAGAAAACGATGTTGTTTATGATGAAGAAGAAGAAGAAGAAGAAAACTATGACGACGATTTTCATGGATCTGCTGCTTTTGATGTTGTTGTTGAAGAAGAAGAAGAAGAAGAAAATGATGACGACGACGACGATTCCATGGATCTGCTGCAATTTTTGATGTTATTGTTGATGATGAAGAAGAAGAAAACGATGACGACGATTTCATGGATTTGTTGTTGCTGCTGTTTGAAGACAACGAAGATGATGAAGATGATGCTACTGCAGTTCATTTTTACGAGTGAACTCTGATTTTTATGGATTTTTTTTGTGTGTGTTCATGTAAAGAATGAACTCTGTATTTTAGGTTTTTATATGGAGTTCATTTCTGGAATGAACTCTGTTTGTTTTAGGTTTTTTATATGGAGTTCATTTCTGGAATGAATTTTGCCTTTTTAGGCTTTTATATGGAGTTCATTTCTGGAATGAACTCTGGTTTTCTTAGGTTTTTATATGGAGTTCATTTCTGGAATGAACTCTGTTTTTGTAGGTGATTATATGGAGTTCATTTCTGGAATGAACTCTGGTTTTTTTAGGTTTTATATGGAGTTCATTTCTGGAATGAACTTTGGTTTTTTTAGGTTTTATATGGAGTTCATTTCTGGAATGAACTCTGTTTTTTTTAGGTTTTTATATGGAGTTCATTTCTGGAATGAACTCTGTTTTTTTAGGTGATTTATGAAAAAATAAGTAGAAATTAACAGGAGTTCATTTTGACGAATGAACTGCTATAAAAAATAAGTAGAAATAACACGGAAGGGTACTTTTGTCCATTTAATATTTTTAAATAATTATGGACCAAACAATAAAGGCGTTTTTCCAAAGGACAACACAGACATGGGCCCCCTAAAAAAGGACCAGACGATTATTTTCCCCATTGTCATTTGGGTCCATCATCCACGTCATCCTCGATCTGAAATTCGTTGCCTCTCCGGGGGCCGGCCCGTTCGGGGCAATGTTTGATGGGAATTCAAGCGTTTGACCCTCTTCTCTCTCTTAGGCCAAGCACTGTGGTACACTCCATCCCTCAAATAAAGGCAAGGGATATGGGTCACAAGGCATCTCCACTATGGTTCCCTTTTATCCCTTCCCTACATGTATGAATAGTGTCATACGGAAACTGAGTTTCATTCACAGTCAACTCGTTGACTTGACCATTACGGATACTCAGTTTCTGTCACGGGGGATTAAATTTCCAGGAGATCGATCTTTCTTCCAATTTCTTCGTATTCTCTATTTATTTCTTATCTCAAACCCCTCTAAAACCCCTTGTATCCCCTTTTGATTTTCGTGGTGATTCATTGCGATTCGTTGGCTTAAATTTAAAGGGTTTGATCGTTACTCCAAGGAGAAACAAATCCGTCCTTCAATTTCATTTTCCATCCACAAAATCATCAAAGGTGAGTGATTCCAATTTTAGGGTTTAAAATTAATTTGATTTTGATTTTAGTTGCTATTAGGTTGGTTGGGTATATAGTATGCAATTCATTAATATTATTAAGACATTGATTTAGTGAAAAATCCATGATTATGTCTTGTTGTGTGATGCATATCTTGATTTGTTGAATGAAATGTTTGTAAACTACTATTCTATTGATATATTATCACATTGATTGTCTTGTATTTATGTATGGTATAGACAAATTGATAATATGTTTGTTGTTTGGAAAGGTACAAAATGAGTCTAATGCGTGTTTATGTGAGAGTTAAATACATAATATATTTGGATACTTCAAGTGATGAAGAAGAAAAGGCTTTGCTAATGTTTACACAATTGTGTTTGGATGAACGACTGTGTATCATTCGACAACCGATACCTAAGAAGGTGCGGATACGTAGTGTAATTACCCGAGATCGAGCGTGGCATGATGCGAAAATGATGAATGGTTATTTTACACCTGGAACTGGTTATACCTCAAGACAATTCAAACATCGTCTAGGCATGAGGGAAGAATTATTCAAGAAATTGTTAGGAAAATTGCTTGAAGTGGATCTGGAATGGCATCAATGTACGGATGCAATTGGTACTATGGGGCATTCGTCACATATGAAATTAGTTTCCGTGATGAAATGTTTGTGCAAAAGTACGACAGCTGATAGTGTTGATGATTACACTCGTATGGGTGCCACCACAATATACTATTATCTAAAAAGATTTTGCCACACCGTTTGCATGACTTTTGGAGAAAAATATTTGTGTCAACCCACTCCTGAAGATATTCAAAGGTTGTTAGCTGAGAATACCGAACGAGGATTTCTAGGAATGCTTGGTAGTGTTGATTGTATGCAGTGGCCATGGAAGAATTGTCCGATAGCTTGGAAAGAAATTTAGCGGGGTAAAGAGAAACAGAGTTGTATGGTATTAGAGGAGGTGGCATCATATTATTTGTGGTTTTGGCATGCTTCTTTTGGTATGCCGGGATAAAACAACGATTTGAATGTGTTGGCACACTCACCCCTTTTCGATAACATGCTAAAGGGTGTGGCACCTCCATGTAATTCTGTCATCAACGGTCACTAATACAATATGGGTTATTTCTTAGCCGATGGTATCTATCCAAAGTTGACTACAATTACACAAGCTTTCAGTTAGACATTGGATATTCCAGAGTATGTGATATTCAACAAGTATCAAATGGCTAAAAGAAAGGACGTCGAGCGTGCTTTTGGAGTGCTTCAAGTTAAATTATGAATTGTCAGATCACTGTGTAAGTATTGGTATGAACATAACTTGAACCTAATTATAACATGTTGTCTTATTTTACACAACATGATCATTGAGCATGAACGTCGGGATATGTATTGGGGCAGAGTTGTTCCTATTCCGATTCCAGAACCTACCAATAAAGGTCGTGTTTTTATGTCATCTGTGAAAACCCTAGAAATGCACCTACAATTAAGAACAGATCTTGTCAAGCACATTGTTGCGCGTCAGGGTAAAGGACCAGGCAGGGGACTTGTCTAGTTTGGAGGTTTCAAATATGGAATACGTGGTACTTCCATCATCAGATGGGGATTATGATGATACATATTTAGAAGAAGAAATTGTTCCCGGTAAAAACGAGGATGGTGCATTTGATTATTATGGAGATTACAATGACCAAATCCCAGATGACTTTGAACATGAAGATGAACATGTTTATGGAGACGTACATGTGGTAGACGAATATGATGATGATATTGATGATGATGATGATGATGATGATGATGACGATGATGGTGATGGTGATGATGATGATAACGCCGACGATGAGGAAGGGGATGAATGATAACCCTCTAACTTTTGTGTTTGTTTAAAAGTCTTAATGTTAAAGGCATGTGTAAGATGGACTTTAAATATTTTTTGGCCTTGAATTATGTATCAGAATGAATACGTTTTTATCTTATGGTCATATGGTTTACAATTATGTGTTGCTTATTTCAGCCTAATAGTAGATTACTCCATGCAATCTCTTTGTACAATATTTGGATATGCATACTTATCCGTGAAATCTCTTAGTACAGTATTTGGATATGTATACTTATACGTGCAATCTCTTTGTACAATATATGGATATATATAATTCCAAGTGAAATATATTTGCACAGTAAGTGTAATCTCTTTGTACAGTATATGGATATGTATGTAAACCATGAAGATTCAGATGAAGAGTAAACAACTCAAATGATGAAATGTTTTGTGGGTATATCTCTATGTAAATCCTCACGAGACACAACTCGTCCAATAGGGTCGCCTATTGGTTTAAATGCTTGTTGCACGTGGTTAATTATCGTAAAAGCACATTACATCATGTTCATCAAATTTAAACTCGTTAATATTGAAACAACAACGCTTTTACTAATTATAAAGCACATTACATCAATTATAATTCAAACTCTTGATTAAACTAAAACATAACAACACTTATTCAGTCCATTCCACCGTTTCACATTCATAACATTTCCACTAACGTTTTCTATATGTTTTCTTTGCACTGGACCGGTGCATTTCCATAAAGAAATGACAACCCTGAGTTTCATATGGAATCCCCTTGATGCATTCAAACTCCACCTTTCCTTCTAGTTTAAAGTTCTTGCAGAGTTCGTCAACTTTTTCTTGTTTGATTGCACCTTTCATTGCATCCTCCAAATATTGTGCTTCTCCAAGACAGTTAGCATATTCACATTCCAAATACCTATCTTCTCCGGTATGGACTCTTTCACCTTCCCAGTGTCGGTAAGACCACTTTGTGGACATTTTGTATATAGCGGTGGGCATTAAAGCAAACTATGGCTATGCATGAAACAACATGGACAAACCACTGTTGTTTCCACACATACTATATGTTTTCCTTTTCTGTTCGCAATGTTTGAATACATGATTGGGGTTTATATTTAAGAATGATTTGAGTTTGTTGTTGGTAAGACAAAATGATTTTCTTTAGACGAGTTTTATAGGAACAAATATAGCCATTGGGCGCGAGTTCTAAGAAATATAGCCGTTGGGTGCGAGTTCTAAAAAATATAGCCGTTAGTCGCGAGTTCTAAAAAATAAAGCCATTGGGCGAGAGTTCTAACAAATATAGCCATTGTGTTCGTCTTTTTTAGAGATTGAGTTTTTTCCATATAAGGAAGATAACTAAATTTTGTATTCAGGGGATATTATTGAGGTGAAAATAAAAGTTAAACAAGTTTTCAATGAAATCCTTCATCAACTAGCAATTCAGTCGAAGAGATTCTTTGAAGATGCAAGTGAACTACCAAATCAATTGCCGCAATGGAAGAAGAGATACACAAAAGAAGTGAACAAGCAACTAAGAACGCCACTACGTCTTCATTACCTTCCAAATATATCAATGTAATGGAAGAAGTGTTAAGAAAACAAGTATGGACAAGAGAAACTGTATCTTCGTCATCGGCTGCGTCAAAATATGAAGAGAAACTCAAGGAAAAGAAACGTGGTGAAGAACAGTTCCAACTGAGGAAAAGATTAAAGTATGTTGAAGAAGAGACCCAATGGATAAAAATTATTACATTGTTAAGGATCTTTTGAAGAAAAAGAACATGATAGCATATTTGGATTGAAGTTTCTTCGGGTCCTTTCGTTAAATAGATGAGCGAGTACAAGGAACCACGCCATCAGTATGAACCAGACTATGTTTGCAGAAGGACAGTTCACGTTAAGAATTTGTGCGTCAAGTATAATGAGTTTCTCGCTATACACAGGCGGGACAGGTTTGTGGCACGAAATGCATATACCAAATGGAGAAAGGAACTGTTTTATCATTTCGAAGCGGCATTGATAGTTGAATCTCACACCGGGAAAAATAATAACATGTAATATGTTCATCTTAACAGTTCACTAAGATTAAATGTCTGGGTAGGGAATTACACGCTTTAATCGATTGATCAGTTGTAATTTCCTATTCTTAGTTATTAATGAACAATGGTTTAATCCAAACTTTTATTATAAAATTGCTAATATTATATTAAACAAGAACACCACACTGGTGATAAACACTTAAAAGAAATTAATGGTTATATTAATTTGAAAATTCAACCGTTGGTTACTCGAAATTCAAACCTTTCATTAATTCAAACAACAAATAAAGACAACACTTTTTAATTTAAAACTAGACTGGAAATTCAAACTAAACTCAATTAAAGGAGAAAACAATTTAGAGAAGGATTACATCTTCATATTCTGAATCTTCAACGCTGATTATATTCGACCTCTTCAAAATATCCTTTTGCTTGCGTCGATAAATTTTTTTTCGTTTCGACCTAACTTACTAAGATCCATACTCATTATTACATCATCTTCGTCGTAATGCATTTGTTGTTGATTCATTTGATAAGATTGGTGTTGGAGGTTCTGCAAATTGAGTTGTTTCCCCATTTGATAACTCGGTTGTTGAGTAGACGCCCAAATTGTTTGGAATTGGGATTCTTGTTCCGCTTTCATTACTTCTTTCCTTAATCGTGTTTCCTTAAGATACTCCAAAATATTTGCACTCTGTTGATAGATCTTATCTTCTTCCATCTTAACCGAAGAACTCCCCTCATCACCTTCTCTGAATATACCGTGCTCCCGATCCTTCTTCTGTCTTTCTTGCATTTTGGCTTTTTTGGTTCCTATAGGATGAGCATTATACTTATAATTCCAATGAGTCTCTCCGTCAATCAAAACTTTTGTACCGTATTCGACAGGTACAAAGTTAGAATGATTTTCAAACAACTGACTATTTTGCGCTACAGTGAGTTCATAATTAAATCCCTGGACCTTTTCTCTATACAATTTATAACAGGCATCAAACTTGAAAGGTAGGCCAGTTTGTATATGAAATTGCTCCCTACATTCTCGTGTCTGAAATATTGTGTAAGAAAATTTTAGTTAATTGCAACAAACAAACAAAAAAATTAATAAATGTACAAAACTTACCAAATCTTCATGTGACGCACCGCTTTTGTGTTGTCGATATATAGCGTTAAGAATACCGACGAATTCTCTGACATCTTTTTTTATTGCTTTTATCTTTGTTTTTAAGGCACCCCAATCTCTTCCATTAGGATTTCCGTTGCGTTGGGAAAATACTTGATGGATACGTATCGAAAATATCGATATTTTTTGTTGCGCACCCACAATTTCATCACAACTCACATAAATATAGGGAGTAGTAACATGAATCTCTTCCTGATGTGTAAAATTATTAACCAATTTGAATCTAACCAAAAAATATAAGAACTTGAGTAGTAGAAGATAAAGATAGAAATCAAACAAATATGGTAGAAGGAGAGAATTAAGAAATAAATTGGAAAAGAGATAAGAAATCAATTGATTTGGAGTGATTTGAATAGAGAGTTAGAGTGGTATTTTTTAGAGAAATGCTCGGTCAAACTCGCAACCATTGCTATCTCAAGCTTGTTTGTCAATGTTAGTGATCAAAACCATAAGTCTTGATTTCTAATATACCTATAGTGATGTATCGGACTAGGATAGATTGTGTAGTTGAGCATTAGACTTCACGGCGTTCATCAGTTGAAGACAGAGAACTACTAAGGAGAGCTTGTGGAACTTCATTAACAAAAGGTATGTGGAGACTAAAACTCATCCATCACTTGGAAAGTATATTTCTACTATATCTCCTATATTGAGACAAAATCGTATTACTATATAGTATTCAATTATACACATTTGAGATTTCGAGCTGAGTTTAACTCGCTTACATATTTCTCGAAATATGTGTCGGTAAGCTTTCACTTCAACCAAGTTCATCTTATATTGGATAGCAACATATGCGAGTTCGACCGAGCAGTGCTCTAACACAACTATTTTTGTCTGTAGTTGCATGTTCTGATCTTACTTTTACTATCGTGATTGAGTATTATCTTTGCTAAGATTTTCTTGAGATTTATCTCCGATAGGTAAGATTAAAAGTAGTCACAAACATCTTCATCTCATCTTTTGTGATTCCACAATATCTTGTTTCGCTTCCATACGATTAAAATTATTGTGAGGTGATTGATAATACTAGGCTGTTCTTCGGGAATATAAGACCGATTTATCAATTGGTTAATGTTCACCTTGATTTATCAAAATACAAAACAAAACTCATAGTTATTTCCGTTGGAGACAAATTTATCTATTCGAATAGACTTTTCTGTGTGAGACAGATTTGTTTATCAAGTCTTCGACTTTGGGTCGTAGCAATTCTTGGTTGCGGGTGAGATCAACTAAGGGAATCAAGTGCGTAAAATCCTGCTGTGGTTCAGAGACGTAAGGAGCGCAACTGTACCTTGATCAATGTGAGATTGATTAGGGCTCAACTACATTCCAGTCTGAAGTTCATTGGTAGTAGGCTAGTGTTTATAGCGGCTTAATACAATGTGGTGTTCAAAGCTGGACTATGTCCCGGGGTTTTTCTGCATTTGTTGTTTCCTCGTTAACAAAATTTTTGGTGTCAGTGTTATTTCTTTTCCGCATTATATTTTGTTATATAATAGAAATATCACAGGTTGTGTGTTAAGTTCAATTAGTTTTTGAATCCGACCTTTGGGTTGTTGATCGAATTGATTGACACTTGGATATTGGTTTGTGATACCGTCCAAGTTATTTCTCTTATTCAACCGGGTTCGCAAATTCCTATTTGTTTGATTGCGGATTGAATTGAGAAATTGAGATATAACTCTTTGATATACTTTTCTAAAGATTGAGTCTGACTGTCTAGTTGATTCTCTTGAAAGTATATTGGAGTTTGTCTATTCAGATTGACGAACGAAATATTGGTTGTGGTTGTTAGACCCCCGCTTTTTTAATTGGTATCAGAGCAGGAAAACACATTTAAGACCTTATAAGTCTGTGTTTATATCGATCTGAGTATGGACGATATTATCTCTGATAAACGCATCACCAGAAACAAAAGTTCTGTTTCTATGAAATCTATAAAAGAGAAAGATTTTTCAATCTCGAATATAGATGAACCTAGTTTCCCAACGAAACATATTTCCATTGACAAATGTTACCCGGATTACCTTACTAACGAGTCTGACTCTGAAGTTGAAAGGGAAGCAGCCAAAGAGAGTGCAGTGATTCAAAACTTGTTAGAATCCAAGCTGATAATGTCAACCGGTTGAAACACAAATTCAATGCTCTTGTTGGTATGGTAAATAAGCGTGATTCTATTCTAAAGGTCCTTCGAGAGGAAAACGCCCCAGTCTGTTCCTCACGAACTCTGCTTGAGGAAAAACTCAAAGAGGATGCTTTGGAAATTGAACTTCTTTTGAATAAACTCTCTATTCAAGAATGTTCCAAAGAGTCCACTGTACCAATTGTCTGTGATTTAACTGTAAAAGATTCAGTTCCACAAGCAAAATCGAAATCCCTTCCTGTTGAAAATGATGTGCTTGTGTCTTCCTCTAATCAAGTAATTTCCACATCGCATGGAAGGAGGACATTTCCCAACGATGGTGTTAAGACTGTTCTGTCTAATCAGTCAGGTGATCAGAAAGTGTGTCTCTTTTGTGATTCAAAAGGACATGGTGAACAAAATAGGAAATCTAGGTTGAATGACAATTCTATTGTTCGTATTCAACAAACCTTAGATTTAATTCTCAAAGGTGTAACTGACATTCGTATGTCTAGACCAATTGGTTTTAGTACTCACCGTGTGTACCCTACCAGGAAATTCAGTTCGACGTGTTCCTCAAATGTTCAACTGCTAAACAGTCTTCCTAAACCAATTCGTCCAAGAAGAACTCAAGGATCTTCTTCTATTAAAAAGGGAGATAATGTTGTTCTTGATGTGAAAAAGGAACCAGAAGAAGGAAGCAAAAATGGAGATATGAAAGACAACCTAAATCTAATAATTGAAGGGTATAAAGAAATCATTAACAGGTTGTCAATTCCTTCTGGTCAAAATTCTTCAGGTAAGAATACATATTATGCGTCGTATTTTTATGATAACTTTTCACATCAAAAGGGTTTTCCTCCAAAGATTAGGATAAAGAGGTTTAACCGAAAACAACGTTCATTTTATGAGCTCAAGGCTCATACTTTTGCTAATTAATCACAAGGTTGAAGTATCACTCATAAAAATTCCTGGTTGAGTGAGATATAATCAGGTATACTTGATGGCAAAGTGTTTTATGATTCTCTAGCTATTTTATTGTTGTTCCTAGTCGGATTATCATTCACTAACATGTTTGCATAAGTATGTATTTGTTTTGACAATTTTTTTTTTCTTTTTAAATGTTTTTTTTTTTTTGTGTCAAAATTTGCTACTCTTATGCTCTAAATTTTTCTCTTGTGAGAATGTAAAATTTATTGAGCTAAATTTTTTGAAATTTGTCACGTAGAAAAACATTGGTGTACAATCAGTTTTCCTGGTTTTTCTTTGTTCACCACTTGGATATTTTCCGTCCATGGGTGAAGTTTGTGTTCGTACGGGTACCTATGTTACTTATCACGAACCAACTTTGGAAACCCTAAACTCTGTTTCCTTGAAAAACCGTTTAAATACCAAAACATGTTGCTTGAGTACGCTTACTCCAGGTCTTGTTTATCTAGAATGGCTGCTCCTCCGGGTTCTTGGGATTTGCCGGAATATTTTATTGATAACTCTATTTACTTCGAGTTCGAAATAAATAAGAAAAAAACCATTGTTAATGTTGACAACCTTCATCCTGGTGCATCATGCTTTTATGCATATTCTCATCAAGATCGAGAAAATGCCGAGATGGTTTCTGCTGAAGTGGTTCATGATTTTCTCAATGATCTCGGGAAAACAAAACTAAAGCTTGGAAACTCTATGAAGGGTCTTGATATGTTACGAACTGAGTTGGAAAAGGTTAACTCTGACCTTGTTCTCATGAAATCACATGTTAAGGATCTTCTCAAGGAGGATATATTCTCTGAAGAAGCTGTCAATGATGTCAGTCACAAGCTTGAAGGTCTTGAATTCCTTGAAGTTCCTAAACATGGTCTCTAATAGTTTTTTATTTAGTTGTCTTTTGTTCTTTTGATTATTGTCTAGAAAACTTCTGATGAATTTATTCTTGTGTTTTTAAGAAGGATAACTAAGTTTTGGAATAACCATTATTGTGAGTACACATAGTTATTGCCAACGTTTTCATCTTGGAATGTTTTTAGATTTATTTATTTAAATTCTAAGTTATTTGGAAGATGATTTTTGCAGTATTAATTGCAATTTGTTATGGGATATGTTGTTTACGTCCGTGAACCTTGACTGTCCCATATTTTCTCAAAAGTTAACTCTACTATATGTCGGTATGAAAATATTGATAAAAGATGTAATGAATTTTTGACTACAAAAATTAAGCCTATTATGTGATTATGCAAATATTGATGGAAGATAGGATGGACTTTTGTTTACAAAGTTTAAGTCTATTATATGTCATTGTGCAAATAGTGATGAAAAATAGAATAAATCTTTGATTATTCCGCAGTATTGGTCGTTCCCTGATTCACATCTTTGTGTATGTACTGTGTTGCTTCGTAAGTTCTCTTATGTTGAGCATGACCAATTGAATCAATCATTTTCCTTGTGGTTAATCCAATTGAGATTTTTGGATACAAATTCATGTTTCATATGATTTGTTAATGTCCAAAGAAATCCTTCTTTTCTTATAAAAGTAAGGTCTCTTTTGTTGTTCTCTCGGGAATGACATTTTATGGGGGAGAGTTCTTTTTTGAACTTGTGCTTAATTGCCAAATCTTTGTGGGGAATGCGGCTGTGGAATATGGTAGGAGTTTTCTTGTATCTTTATAAACTCCTTGATGAATACACTAAGTTTTGACTATGTGAAATCATCGAAACAAGTTAATATGTTGTTCTCTTTTGGTCATGAAGTATCTCTATGAGAATTTCATGAGGATCCCACTAGTTTTCGTACCTTTGCCAATTTATATTGACAAAAAATGGGGAGGATTAATGTGTAGTTCACACTACAAATACATATGGTTTACAGATCATTATGTAAGGGGGAGTGGTTTTCATTGTGAGATGAAATATTGACTAAGGGGGAGTGATACATATCACCATAGTATTGTTGTCAAAGTTGTGATACAATTGGACTTTGATGTTGTGTAATAATACTATGACACTGTATAACAATGATTGAGAGCAACCGTTTTCTCATTGTTATATCTACGGATCTTCAACAACTATGATGCTGACTTGAACACATTTAGAATCATTAGAGTACCTGGAAGTGACGAAGATTTCGAGTAATGTTGAAGACCCAAGGAGATCAAGCATTTGGATGAGAAGCTACAAAGTTTATTTATTTTGTAATCTATATGTATTGATAGTTTTGTCACTAAAATTGACAAAGGGGGAGATTGTTAGAGCACTGCTCGGTCAAACTCGCAAGCGTTGCTATCTCAAGCTTGTTTGTCAATGTTAGTGATCAAAACTATAAGTCTTGATTTCTAGTCTACTTATAGTGATGTCTCGGAGAAGGATAGATTGTGTAGTTGAGCATAAGAATTCACGACGTTCATTAATTGAAGACGAATAACTAATAAGGAGAGCTTGTAGAACTTCATCAATAAAAGTTATGTGGAGACTAAAACTCATTTATCACTTGGAAAGTCTATTTCTACTCTATCTCCTATATTGAGACAAAAGTTGTATTACTATATAGTATTCGATTATACACATTTGAGATTTCGAGCTGATTTTAACTCGCTTACATATTTCTCGAAATGTGTGTTGGTAAGATTTCGTTTCAACCAACGTTGATCTTATATTCTTGACGAAAGTCAAAAGATGATCATGTGAAAATCGCCGAGTAACATCTTACATGGTTTGTGTGATACAATCATTTGGTGTAGACTTGGAATGTTTCGTTATCATTATTTCAATAACTTGAAAATTGCTTTGATGCTAATAGTTCGTGAAAACAGCTATTGTCATTCTCTATAATGTTTCAATGATGATTGTGTTAGAGCATAGCTCGGTTGAACCCACCAAGCGTTGGTATGTCAAGTTTGGTTGTCATATTTTAGTGAATCAAAACTCATGTTAAGAGTCGCTTGATTATGTACTAGAGTCAACTTCGTATAGGTTAGCTTGAAAGTATTAGGATATGAGACATTACAAGTATTGCGAAGACTTGAAGATGTGAAGAAGCAAGGAGATACAACAACAATCATCCTTCCACTTGAGGTTAGTGATATTTGAGTTGAACTGTTTCATTCCCTAATGTATCTTTCAAGTCGTGCATATTGAAAACAAAACTGCGAAGCATATTTGAACTCTAGATAGACATAATATTAAGGAATAAAATACGAGGTTTATTGTTGTTGATGGTGGTTTTTAGCTTAGGGTTAAAATCGTAAAACCGTACAACTGACATGACGTCACTATGACCATTAGCACATTTATTGAATCGATCAGCATGCCTATGTAAGAATTACCAGGGTACCTTTTTTTATGTGTCATGTTCCATGGCAGAACCCTTAACATTGACCGATATCATCTATGCCAAACCCTAATTCTCATGCTACCGCGCCAAGGCATGCCAACCATGCCAGCCGCACCACTGTGCCAATGGCAAACCATGCCAGCCACATCTCCGCGCCAAGGCATGCCAGCCGCACCACTGTGCCAATGGCAAACCATGCCAGTCACATCTCCGCGCGAAGGCATGCCAACCATGAAATCCGCACCACTGTGCCAATGGCAAACCATGCCAGCCACGTCTACCGCGCCAAGACATGCCAATCATACTAGCCACACCATACGCCAATGGCATGCCAAACCCTTGGCCCCACCATGCCAAGCCAACCGTACCTTTCCTTGTCCCCAATCATGCTAGCCGCACCATACGCCAATGGCATGCCAAACCCTTGGCCCCACCATGCCAAGCCAACTGCACATTGCCTTGGCCCCAACCATGCTAGCCGCACCGTGCGCCAATGGCATGCCAAACCCTTGGCCCCACCATGCCAAGACAACCGCACCTTGCCTTGGCCCCACCATGCACAACCGTCTGTACCAAACCCTTGGCCCCACTATGCCAAGCCATCCGCGACATTGGCCTTGGACCCACCATGCCGGCCTTCCCTACGCGGCTTCCAAAAAGAAGGCGTGCGACGATCAACGGCCACCCTTCCGTCCTAGATGCAAATCCTAGCCGTCCAAGGTCGCCAAACAACGCATGGTAACCTTTGGCCCAAAACCCTAGTTTTGACCACGCCAAACCGCGCAAGGCATGCCATGCCACATGTGCCAATTGCATGCCCACCACCTTGCCGCGCCATACCATGCCGGCCTTCCCTATGCGGCTACCAAAACGAAGGCCTGCAACAATCAACGACCAGTTTTCATCTAAGATGCTGATCTTAGCCGTCCAAGGTTACCAGCTAACACATGGAAACCTTTGGCCCTAGTTTGGTCGCGCCTAAACAAAGCCAAAACCATAACTTTTGGCAGCGCCTAAACTGGGCCATATTAAAGCCATACTGATCATACTTTCATGCCACTGGCTACCAAGACGAAAGGTTGCAATAATCAACGGCTACCTTCCTCTTAAGATGCAAAATCTCGAACGTTGAAGGTCACCACCGAGCTGGTAAGTCTCCCAAGCTAAACTTGCCAGACAACAACAACATGCTACATGTTATTCACGAAAACACTTGAGACATCAACACATGTCACAAACTGGGGGATGCTCATTGGGTATTGGTTTGGCGGTTTACAGCGTGCGGCTTACACCACGCTCGTTATAAGAAAGTGTCATAAGTATGAGGCGGTTAGTAAATACATGGAGTAATGGTGAAACGCTTTCTATTATGGAACATCAATTCCAAGCATTACCGATTACCACCTCCTCCCATTTACTCACCCGTTTTCCATTTCTTAATGAGACCAGAGTACGTTTCACTTCGACTTGTATAAATAGGCATTACCTATTTCCACCGAACAACAAGTTCAGGTCAGGAGGATACAACACTCAGAAAATATTTGCTAGCTTTCCATCTGTTGGCTTCCCACTTTCTGATAAAAGTCGTGAAACAACTACTCTTCCAGAATCAACTATTCTGGTCTCAACACTTTCTTCGCTTCCCTCCCCAAAACCAACCCTTCTCCTTCACTTTGTGACCGAAGCAAGTATGGAATGACCATTTCTTGGTTTAGGCCGGATTTGTACAGATTGATCTCTCGAATCTAAAGTACTCCCTTGCAGTACATTGTTTAGGGTTTAAATTCGTTCCTCACCCACACACCCGAAATTACCAAAATCAGCAGAAACCGTTTTCACCCTCAAACAATTGGCGACCACAATGGGAGATTGATCTTTCGGTTACAATGCAAATTTTAGACCATCGATCTCATGCTTCGACCAAGACAAGGCGGTAGAAGCAGGCGATCCGCTCAGGGATCGACGACTCAGTTACCAGACGACCCGATTATCAGTCTTGAGACGGCAAGGGATGACTGGGGACTGCCTAGAGGTTAAAAGCGAACAATCCAACCGGGGATCGACGACTATCAGATGAGACGACTGGGGACTTTCCACAATCACGACGGTGCCTCCTGTAAAACTCGGTCTTACACCCGGAAGATTCCCTTTTCATCAGGAAACCTGAAAAACCGAGTAAGTATTACCTAGAAAAAATACATGGTTTGCTATTTAAGTTTTCACGGGAATGATGAAACCGATAGCCATGTTATGTTTCACCTTATGTCGTCTACTGACACGCAACGCTCACGGTTCCATGGTTTTCCTGGGATGTTTGCGTCACTTGAAACCGTAATCAAGACAACATCATTCCCAAAACAATCCATTCCAAAAAAATTCATTCCAAAAGAATAATCCAAAACCCTAAAGGTAACATTTGTCTATCAACCCAAAAATCCAGGAAATCAAAACCATAAACTAGGTGTTTCATTTGCCTTTCAAAAAAAACTAAAAATAAGAAGTTCAGAAGACAGAAATACATTCAAGGAAAGTTTTTCAACAATGGATTTCTCTTCTTAGCAAGAGCCTCCTTCGTGCTTTGGGGAGCCTCCCTCTTCAACTTCAGCTTCCTGGACAATTTTTCGACTTCCGCTTCCTGCTTATTCACTATATCTGCAGAAGGACCTTCGACTGTTTCGACCAGCAACTTTTCAACCTCAAAGAAACCTTCAACGAACCAAGGAACATTGAACTCGAAGTTTACACACATGTCACGATAGAACCTCCAGCTCGAGATTACATCCTAAGAAACAATATTACCGGTCACGTTGCACATGTCGTCAATCGAAGACAAAGCTTCCTTCACACGCTTAACCAACGTAAATCGACTAGTAACCTTCTTGGTCATGGCGATATGTCAGTAGCTTTCCCATATCTTGGTGTATAGCGCCGCATGTTTGGCTGGCAAGTTAAATCCGCCGATCAACACATGATCCGGATAAGGAACCAGGTATGGAGGGTTGAAAATGGCGCCCGCATCTACATCAGCAACCGACAAGGGATTCCTAACGACAATTGCACCTGCGGCCACTGGAGTACTCTCCATTGTCTGAGTCACAACGACGTTTTCATCTCGATCAACATCCATTCCAAGGTCGCCAAGTGCGGCTGCTACAATTGGAGACAAAGCTGTATCACCACCAGTCTCCATCTCAGGGCCATCTTCAGAAACGGTTTCCCCCTATGACATCACGGATTAGATACTTTCCAAAGATAAAGAGAAAAAAAAAACATGCGGGAGACTCATTGATTCGCTTTCAGACTGGATAAAAGAAGATTCAGCACTGCTTTCGGAAGAACTAATCTCGCCATCACTGAACTCTGAGCTTTCATCCTTCTCGGGTTCCCCATCGCCGCGGATAGGCTCAGCATGCCACCCTCCGTCTCGAGAAGCGATGTTTTCTGACTACTTGCAAGTTTGGTAAAAGCGTTTACGCTGCTGAGACCCTAGGCAAGATACAAAGACGGATACACAGGAAAGAAACAAGGATATACACGATCCAACTAAAGTCAAGAGGAAAATCACACGTACCCGCATATTGGACGAACTGAAAGTCGGTAGGGATGTCGAAACTGACTGGGAACCATCTGCACGTCTTTTAGATCTTCGCTCCTTCACTTGAGGACTATCTGCATTCGGGCTAACGGATTTTAGCTTGGGCGAAGAAGGATCCCTCAGCAGTGGATGCTCCGCTAAAATCACAGGAGAAGGCTTACCGCGACGGTTTTATACCACATCATTCACGAATCCATGGAAAATGATAAACTCATCCTGCCAAAATATGTTATATTTGAAGGTTGATAGATTTCGTTCCGCAAGCAGGAAAGGGAGACTTTACCCGACACAAGAACAGTAGCATCGAGAGAAGTTGGCAACGAGACTTCTGGAACAACCGACTGACGAACAAGTGGGACCCCTTGGTCAAAACCCATACGCTGAGCCGCCCTATCGATATTGTAAGAGACTTCTTTGCAAGATCCTCGAAAGAAAGACGACACATAACCGGGCGTGCAGCTTCGCATGAACACCATCTCTCCAACACTCATATCCTCTTTATCAGAAGACAAATACATGCTCGGAGCAGGATCAAAGGTACTGATCTGAGTTATGGACGCATGCACCGGAGCCCATGGACGAAAATTGACCGTGTGCGAGTTTTCAAGGAATCCAACCAGGTTCGAACCAATCTTTGGGCGCCTATTTTACCAGCGCGGTATCCTAGAGCCACCCCAAGACTCGGGAAGTACGGCCAACGGTTTTGGATCATACCTTTCGAAGTGCTCCCACATCCACGCTTGGAGAAAGGCGGCATGAATATACAAATCCACTTTCATGTAACCATTTGAAGCGCACATGTCCGCGACCATCTGATCCAAGTGTGTGTACAGAGAACCAAGAAACAAGCCTCCAATAGGGAGAACGACACCTTTTGCCAATTTTATGGCAAAATTGATAAGTTCATGTCTTATCTCCTTCTTAACCGAGCCGTCATCGAAAATATCTCTGGATAACCAAAGAGCCAAGAACGTCGCGACATGAAGCGTATCATTCTTCTGATTCGGCTCCAACTCATCGGGAAACCACTGATACACCCACCAGCCATAGAAGCACCTCGTCTCGTTTTCTTTCCAAACGAATCCTTTTGATTTCGCAAACAGAGCAGCGCGCATTTCTTTTTCATCTGCAGACAATTTGACATCGAGGTTTCCTATTACAAGAAGGTTCAGCAACACGGCCACGCTCTCTAAGAAGATAGTCATTTCACCCCACCTGCATATGGCCGTGTGAGTGTCTGGACACCATCTGGAAATAAAAGCAACCAAGCCTGGAATATCTTTCCTAATTTGAAGCACTGCGGAATCCGCGACAGCATCAATGATCTGCGCCTTGGTCAAACTGGTTTTTATACATTACTGGCTCATCATGAATCGCATCAATTTCTCAAAGGGACGCAATAAACTCACAAATATTTTAAAGTCAATAGGAGAAGCATGATACTCTTTCCTCTGAAGACAAAACCTTATTACACCTCGTGGCCGAACCGACCGGGCCTCTCATTCACTTTCCGGACCAGTCAGAAGAATCGACACATACTTGGGATGATTTCTCCTAATCGTGGCGGATGTTGTAAAGAACTCATCATCTATGTTCGGCTTGGAATTGCAAACATCTTTCGGTACGGCAGAACTTTTCTCAAATGATATCCTAACGAATATTCTCTCACGCTACTTCCACCTTCGAAATAACTACAATGGAACAACACGAAGAGAAATTATTACGAAAAGTGCATGGAAATTATTTTATCAGACACAGGAGATCCATCCTAGACGCAAGCCAATTTGTTTCAAAGTCATAATGCACATAGGCAAAGAAATGGGGACTGACAGACCCTGCATCACCACCTCATGCCAAGACCATACCCTGCTGCGGGAAATTTGCGCTTGGCCGAGGTGGCGCCCCCACCACGGGAACCATACACATGGTCACACCAGGAAAAAAGAGTAAACCCTAGAAGCTAGGTTTTCGAGGGAAGGGAATGACAATTACCAGCTCATGCATGCCTACTTTGCACGGTAATTGAGGCGGCCAACATCACTACGGTATTCACGCCTAAATGTTACTACAAGTTCGTGCAAAGCATACCTACGGCTAGGATTCATACCAACGCAGAAGGACAACATTTCTATAAGTTCATGAAAAGGTACGCCTACAAATAGGGGTTGCACTAACAAAAAAAAACACAAGAAAAGCAAGTTAAGGAGGAAGTGTTGGAAGACATACCTGGGATTCGCTCGTCCGCTTTACTGTTAACACACGGCCAAAATAAAAAAATATAGGTGTGAAGTAAAAGGAGAGGTCGGCCCTCCTTTTATAGGCGTGATACTTGGGAGTTTGAATAAGGAAAGGACTTCCTGTTTGAGTCAAGTAAGGAAAAGAGGAAACCGTGCCCGCGAACACCAATCAACATGCCAAGACTGTCAGCGCCATTGCCTTTGCCCCACCACGCCAAGCCGTCCTCCATGCTTGCCTCGCCAAGACCGCGTCATGCCTTGGCCCCACATGCCAAGCCGTCTGTGCATGCTTTGCCTCACCAAACTGCGCCATTGCCTTGGCCCCACCATGCCAAGACGTCCGCGTCATGACTTGCCGTACCAACACCGACAACTCGCCAAGCCAGCGTCATGATGTTCCCTAACCAAGCAAAGGTGATGCATAACCAGACTAAGCCGACGATCTTCATCTCACAACTTCACGGTCTACACCACGAATAAAATCTACGCAAGGCCGCCAAACACGAGGATCATGGACTATCCTTACCTCTCGAAAAGGTTAGTCGGACCTTCCTGACCATCTTTTCACGACTTGTCGTTTCTATTTTTTTCCTTGCCCGTCACCATCTTATGATTACCTCACAACAATGCTCTTGTTCCGAGCTAAGCATGGGACTTAATGTTGATGGTGGTTTTTAGCTTAGGGTTAAAATCGTAAAACCCGACATGACGTCACTATGACCATTAGCATATTTATTGAATCGATCAGCATGCCTATGTAAGAATTACCAGGGTACCTTTTTTTTATGTGTCATGTTCCACGGCAGAAACCTTAACATTGACCGACATCATCTATGCCAAACCCTAATTCTCGTGCTACCGCGCCAAGGCATGCCAACCATGCCATCCGCACCACTGTGCCAATGGAAAACAATGCCAGCCACATCTCCGCGCCAAGGAATGCCAACCATGCCAGCCGCACCACTTTTCCAATGGCAAACCATGCCAGCCACATCTCCGCGCCAAGCCATGCCAACCATGCCAGCCGCACCACTGTGCCAATGGCAAACCATGCCAGCCACGTCTACCGTGCCAAGGCATGCAAACCATGCTAGCCGCACCATACTCCAATCGCATGCCAAACACTTGGCCCCACCATGCCAAGCCAACCACACCTTTCCTTGGCCCCAACCATGCTATCCGCACCATATGCCAATGGCATGCCAAACCCTTGGCCCCACCATGCCAAGCCAACCGCACCTTGCCTTGGCCTCAACCATTCTAGTCGCACCATACGCCAATGGCATGCCAAACCCTTGGCCCCACCATGCCAAGCCAGCCGCACCATTGTGCCAATGGAAAACCATGCCAGCCACATCTCCGCGCCAAGGCATGCCAACCATGCCAGCCGCACCACTGTGCCGATGGAAAACCATGCCAGACACGTCTACCGCGCCAAGGCATGCCAACCATGCTAGCCGCACCATACGCCAATGGCATGCCAAACCCTTGGCCCCACCATGCCAAGCCAACCGCACCTTGCCTTGGCCCCAACCATGCTAGCCGCACCGTGCGCCAATGGCACGCCAAACCCTTGGCCCCACCATCCCAAGTCGTCCGTACCAAACCCTTGGCCCCACTATGCTAAGCCATCCGCGTCATTGGCCTTGGCCCCACCATGCCGGCCTTCCCTATGCGGCTACCAAAACGAAGGCGTGCGACGATCAACTGACACCCTTCCATCCTAGATGCAAATCCTAGCCGTCCAAGGTCGCCAAACAGCGCATGGTAACCTTTGGCCCAAAACCCTAGTTTTGGCCACGCCAAACCGCGTCAAGGCATGCCATGCCACATGTGCCAATGGCATGCCAACCACCTTGCCACGCCATACCATGCCGACCTTCCCCATGCCGCTACCAAAACGAAGGCGTGCGACGATCAACGGCCACCCTTCCATCCTGGATGCAAATCCTAGCCGTCCAAGGTCGCCAAACCTTTGTCCCCAAACCCTAGTTTTGGCCACGCCAAACCGCGCCAAGGCATACCATGTCACATGTTCCAATGGCATGCCAACCACCTTGTCGTGCCATACTATGCCGGCCTTCCCCATGCGGCTACCAAAACGAAGGCGTGCGATGATCAACGACCACCCTTCCATCCTTTATGCAAATCCTAGCCGTCTAAGGTCGCCAAACAACGCATGGTAACCTTTGGCCCAAAACTCTAGTTTTGGCCACGCCAAACCGCGCCAAGGCATGCCATGCCATATGTGCCAATAACATGCCAACCACCTTTCCGCGCCATACCATAGCGGCCTTCCCCATGCGGCTACCAAAACGAAGGCGTACGACGATCAACGACCACCCTTCCATCCTAGATGCAAATCCTAGCCGTCCAAGGTCGCCAAACAACGCATGTTAACCTTTGTCCCAAAACCCTAGTTTTGGCCACGCCAAACCGTGCCAAGGCATGCCATGCCACATGTGCCAATGGCATGCCAACCCCCTTGCTGAGCCATACCATGCCGGCCTTCCCCATGCGGCTACCAAAACGAAGGCGTGCGATGATCAACGGCCACCCTTTCATCCTAGATGCAAATCCTAGTCGTCCAAGGTCGCCAAACAACGCATGGTAACCTTTATCCCAAAACCCTAGTTTTGGCCACGCCAAACCGCGCCAAGGCATGCCATGCCACATGTGCCAATGGCATGCCAACCACCTTGTCGTGCCATACCATGCTGGCCTTCCCTATGCGGCTACCAAAACGAAGGCCTGCAATAATCAACGACCACTTTTTCATCTAAGCTGCAGATCTTAGCCGTCCAAGGTTACCAGCTAACACATGGCAACCTTTGGCCCTAGTTTGGTCGCGCCTAAACAAATCCAAAACCCTAACTTTTGGCCGCGCCTAAACTGGGCCATATTAAAGACATACTGATCATACTTTCATGCCACTGGCTACCAAAAGAAAGGATGCAATAATCAACGACTACCTTCCTCTTAAGATGCAAAATCTCGACCGTTGAAGGTCACCACCGAGCCGACAAGTCTCCCAAGCTCAACTTTCCAGACAACAACAACAACATGCTACATGTTTTCGACGAAAACACTCGAGAAATCAACACATGTCACAAACTGGGGGATGCTCATTGGGTATTGGTTTGGCGGTTTACAGCGTGCGATGTACACTACGCTCGTTATAAGAAAGTGTCATAAGGATGAGGCGGTTAGTAAATACATGGAGTAATGGTGAAATGCTTTCTTTTATGGAGCATCAATTCCAAGCGTTACCGGTTACCACCTCCTCCCATTTACTCACCCGTTTTCAATTTCTTAATGAGACCAGAGTACGTTTCGCTTCGACTTGTATAAATAGGCATTACCTATTTCCACCAAACAACAAGTTCAGGTCAGGAGGATACAACACTCATAAAATATTTGTTATCTTTCCATCTGTTAGCTTCCCACTTTCTGATACAAGTTGTGAAACAACTACTCTTCCAGAATCAACTATTCTGGTCTCAACACTTTCTTCGCTTCCCTCCCCAAAAACAACCCTTCTCCTTCACTTTGTGACCGAAGAAAGTATGGAACAACCATTTCTTAGTTTAGGCCGGATTTGTATAGATTGATCTCTCGAATCTAAAGTACTCCCTTGCAGTATATTGTTTAGGGTTTAAATTCCTTTCTCACCCACACAGCCGAAATTACCAAAATCAATAGAAACCGTTTTCACCCTCAAACAATTGTTTAACCATTAAACTTTGTAGATAAGACATCGTCATAATCATTTGAATGCTATTGTGATTATGTATGGGTATGAGGTGAGGATTTCATCCTAGGGAACAATGTTTACACGTGTTCTAAGGAAGTAAGTTCATAAACTTGTTTGTGAATCGAAAAGGAAATCGCCAGGCGTTATTGGGATTGTTATTCATTGTATATCTTGTGAACATCCAATATGTGTGATTTAGTAGAACCGTTCATGACTTGTTTGCGTTCTTGGTAAAACTATTGACTTATGTATTGGTATGACTTTTATTAGTGAAACTGATCTTAAGTAATCACCTGAGATGGTATGATCGGGTTTGTGATTTTATGTATGACCAAAACTGGGAAAAGGGGAACTGATCCTAGTAACAGGTGCGGTACGTCACAAAGGGGAACCAATCCTTGTATGAGGTGCAGCACGTTTTTAGGCAAAGGGGAACCGATCCTATGGACATGTGCAACACGTTTTTAGGCAAAGGGGAACTGATCCTATGGACATGTGCAACACATTCAAGTTAGATACCATATATATGTGGGGAACTGATCCTAGTACCTAGTCAACCGAATTTCGGAAAGCAAGTGTGACTATGCACAGTACTCACATGGAGGTAGAACCGAAACTTGTTTTGGTAGAATCGTTGCACCCATGATTTGTGATTGAATATTATTTGATCAATCGCATAGTTCTTAAAAGTCAGATGAACCAATTCTAAACTTATTTGGAAGTGTGGCAAATCGGTTTCAAGGTTGTAAGCATGAAAGAGAACTTACAAAGTTAGGATGTCGACATACTTCGGACATATGCTATAAATGTTTATTATTTAATTGTTCAAAGTTATTCCTTAATAGCTAAGGGAAGAGAATCCCAGGATCGAAACATAAATAAGTTAAGAATCTTTTAATTAAGGTTATTAATTTCATTTTTAGGAAAATAAGAATTAGTAATGTGCATTTACTAATTAAAGATTTTCTGAGAGATTTCGATCATTATTTTGGACAGAGCATTTTCATGAATTATGAAAACCGAATTTGTGCTTTAATGAATATCTTGAGAATATTTTCGGTTTTGGAAATTCCTTGGTGTCCAAACTTCCTAGTCTATAAATACTGAAGTTTGCATTTCTAGCAAACTAATCATTCGTAACAGCAAACTACCTCTTGTTGTGCTGCTACTGGTGAAGCCGCCTATTCGGAGAGGAGAGTAACCTAATTAGGCGAAATCTCTTACGGCCGCTCGGTTTAAATTCTTCCTTGGGATTGAGAATCTCTAGTCAGTACCGTTGGTGGGAAACTAGATAATTGCGGTTTATCTTTTGTTTTCATTGATTTGATTGACTAACGGTGGTTGAACTTTGATTGCACTGATACACACATTTTTGCGTCTACGTTGTCCTTAATTTCATGTATTGTTGGTACTCGATTTTTGTACTTATTATGGTATTTTATGTGTTTGTAGGCATTTTTGGGAAATAAACATTATTGGAAAAATCGGCTCGAAAAGTTGTCTAAAGCACCCGGAGGACACATGTTATTCGGACTCGCACTGTTAGATAAGGGACACTCAATTACTAAGGGGCACTCAATTACTAAGGGGCACCTTTCTTACTATTCACACCCCATAAGGCAAGTGCTAAAGGGACACCCGTACAGGATTAGGGGGAGGTCATCTTCTCCATTTGAATTTGGAATTTGGAATTTGGCGGGAAAAGCTATTATCAAAACACCAAAATTAGGGTTCGTGATTTGAAGGCGTTTTAGGGAGATTCAATGGCTGAAATCAAATGGGTAGTTGTGATATGTCCTAACAGAGCTGGTATGGGTGTTTGTTTCGATCAAATTTGGCTGAAAAATCCGTGAGAAGAAAACAGGGCAGCACGTGCATGGTTCACGGGATTGCATGAGTTTTGGAGAATTTAAACGTGTTCTGCTCATGTTTGATGACTCGAGCAACACTTTGGACCTTGACAAAGTTAAATAAGAAGATTTTGCAGATGTAGAAACGCGTGAGAAGCTAAATCATGGAAGAAAATATTCCCGGAATATTTTCTTTACTGCCCGAGTTCAATGAAGAATATTGAGAATTATGGCGTGATTAAATGAGGCTGAGGAGTATAAATAGATTGTTGGGATCATAGAGAAGGGGGACGGAGAGGAGAGCTCAGAAGGCGAGAATCAAGAGTTTTCAGAACTCTGTTTCTGCTGCTGCACCATGAACACGAAGAATAAAAGACCACCAGAGGCAGTCGTTTATCAACAGTGACAACGACAGCCACTCGAGGGTCGCAGAGATACAACAACAACAGTTCTTTTTTATCGTTCTTTGTAACAGTGTTTTGCAACAATTATAAACGTTGCAAACACCTGATTTTCATCATTTTCTCCATTTCATCATTTGTACACCTACTTTGAGCAATGAAATCAATTTTTGAGCGTGTTTCCAACATCATGATGAGCTAAACCCAATCTTCCGGGGCGATGAAGGAAGTCATTCTTCCAAAAGTTATGTGGTAAAATTTATTTGAATTTATTTATGCAATTCTTTTATGATTTTTTGCACCGAATGAAAATTGAGTAATGATTTTTATTAATTAGTTGTGTTTTCTCTTGATGAAGTATGCTTAGTTTACGGCTTTTGATACTTCATGCTTGCGATTAACAATTGATGTTTTGAAAATCTAATTTAGGCAATGATTAGAATCACAATTTCTTTTGATTGGAGTTATATTGTCTAGAATTGCATGATAAAAATTAACATTAAATTGCATGAATTTTGGTGAATGTTGAAATCCTGAACCCCGGTCTCTCTAATATAATCAGTTTTAATTTGCTTTATTTTCTTTAGCTTTAAAATTTAAATCTAAAAGCACAACCTTTACAAGTCTTGAAAGAACCCTATTTATTACTACAACAACTTTGAAAACACATTAAATTTTTGGCGCCGCCGACGCGGACTTGTCTTTAGGCTAGAGTTTTAGATTATTTTTTTTAGGTTTTTATTTTATTTGTTCTTCTTTACGTTTTTGGATTTTTGTCTTTTCTTTTCAGATTTTGGAATTTGGAGCGAAAGAAAAGTTTGCTAAAGCTTTTGGTGAATACTTAAAGACTTGGAGTAAAAGGCAAAGCGAAAGGAGCGAAAGAAGAAGATTTTTTTTTTTATTTTATAAAAAAAGAGAGAGAAAAAAAAGAGACATTTTTATTTTTTGTAGATTTTTTTTTAGACTTCCTTTTTCTTTTGCACTTTTTTTTTTGGACTTTGGACTTTAAATTTTGGGACATTATTTTTTAAACCCTACAGAAGGGTAGTTTAAATATAAACTGTTTACAGAGAAGGACGCCAATTACGATATCGTCTCGGCCCCTCGGGTTCGTACATGAGATAGGAGTCGTGGCCCGAGTCGACTACAAAGGTTCATCCCCCGTCTGATACGGGAGGTAAGTTTGTCGAAACACTCGCGAATTCCCTGTCAGCGAGTTACTGTCTTCCTTCGTATGCATATATGTTGAGGACTTGTAAACGGCTGCTTTAATTTCCTAGTAAAGGGCAAGGACTGGCCATACAAGATAAGGGTTCGGATTTCATCACCGTTCTCTTCTTGCCCGCCTTAGGAAAACGACACCAAACGCGAACCCAAGCCTAAAATTTTGACTAGAACGAGACCGATAGGGTAACGAGCTTAACAGGAAAGTCATTCGAAAGATATTGGTTACTCTTTTAAGCATACTTCGAAGTTCTTGGCGGTTACTATAAGTTGAATGCGTGACTGCGCCGCCTTGTAATACCGGTGAGGCCTTGGGTATCAAGGCTCCACCGAGCTTCCCTCTCCTTTATTCAACTTACTTTAACTCGGATTGATTCCAGAGGGGTTTGCTTAAATTGTAACGAATTCCCGTTCGAAGGATTAGAAGCTGGTCAAGAAACAATCTAAGTGGAGCCATCATGCTTTTTGTTTGCTAGAAATCAGTAGGTTTGCTGTGGTGGAGTCAGCCTTGTTTGTGTTTGCATAGAACATCCCTTCCTTTTTAGGGCTTTTCTTTTTGATTTTGTTTTTCTAGTGTACGCCCAAAGTTTTTTAACGGGCTTGGAAAAGAAACACTATAGGTTGTTTGATTAGTGAAAAACCTAGTAGTTCCTCTTGTGAAGGCGGGGAGCTCGAAGACTCTTCTTTTGAGAGCCTCGTTTTTGGAAACTTCAGTTTTGAGAATCTATCTCTTCGTGAGGAAAGTACCCCTAGTAATCCTAGTCCTTTGGTAGTGCCAGAAATGGCAACTTTGAAAGCTTTGTTAAACCCAACTAGGACCTCTCGACCGTCTTGTATCAAGTTAGCTAAAACCGAGGCAAATTATGAACTGAAACCTGGGACTTTATAGATGCTCCCAATGTTTTTAGGGAAGGAGAATGAGAAACCCTATTTTCATGTTAGGAAATTTGAGGAAGTTTGTAGTACTCTGAAAATTAAAAACCTATGTGATGATGCGTTGAAACTTAGGTTATTCCCCTTTTCCTTAAAAGATAAAGCCAAATCTTGACTGTATAGTTTGGACTTTGAGTCAATTGAAACCTATGACCAACTTACTTCTGCCTTTATACATAAGTTTTTCCCAAGGCATAAAACATCGTCTATTAGGACACAAATATGTACTTTTACCCAACAAGGGGAGAATCTTTATATAGGTACTTAGAAAGGTTCAATGACTTGATATCTCAATGTCCTCACCATGGTTTGTGGAAGGTTAGGTTAGTTCAGATCCTCAACGAGGGTTTATATTATTCAACAACAACCATGGTTGAGTCATTATGCACAGGTGGGTTTGAGAATAAAACTGTTGATGAAGCGATGACATTTTTGAATGAAATCGCCGATAAGACCCAACAATGGGAAAATAGTAGGGAACCCCAGAAAACAATTCTTCTAAGTAGAGGAAATGTTAATAGGGTAGAAGGATCTTATGAGTCAGATGCCAAAATAGAAGCTATAGCCAAAAGGTTAGAAGCCTTAGAATTAGGTCATTCTAGTGGTAGTAGTGGAAGAAATGAACCTTTTTGAGAAGGCCATGCTGTTGAAGAGCAAGCCAATGCTCTTTATAACAACACTAGGTTTGATAACCAACAAAAGTTTGACCCATATTCAGAAACCTATAACCCTGGCTGGAGAAACCATCCAAAACTTTCTTGGTCCAAGGGACAGAATCAAGGTCAGTCTAGTAATGCTCAGGTTCCCCCAGGTTTTGGCTATACTAAGAATCCTTCAGCTCCGGCACAATTTCAGAACCCTTCGGATAAGAAGATTATGAGTTTAGAAGAGTCTCTTGCTTTGTTAACTCGTAACATTGTGCAGTTTCAGCAATCTGTTGCTCAAGGTTTAGAAGAAAATAAGAGAATAGGTCAGGCTAACTCTCAGGCTATTTCCGAGTTGAAAACTCAGGTTAGTCAGATAAATGAGACGTTGAGATAAAAAGGAAAGTTTCCTAGTTAACCACAACCCAACCCTAGGGGAGTCCATCAAATATCTTTAGCTGGTGATAAATCAAACCATGTGAACTCGATAACAACCCTTAGGAGTGGTAAAACGGTAGACAATAAGGTATCCATGCCTAGTGGACATACTATAGTTCCACCTTCTACTTCCCAAGAGGAGCCCGTAGACGAGGAAACTGAAATAGTCTCTAAGGATTCCCAAGAAATTCCTGATAGGTCTACCTTTGTGCCTAGAGCCCCATATCCACATTTGTTAGCCCCAACAAAGAAGGAGTCGACTTTCAACGAGATAATGGAAACATTTAAGCAGGTGAACATCAACACTCCGCTATTAGAAGCAATTAGGCAGATGCCTGCTTATGCCAAGTTCCTTAAAGATATTTGTAGACGAAAACGTAAGCTTAATGTCCATAAGAAAGCTTTTTTAGCTGGTCAGGTAAGTTCCATTCTTCTGAACCAAACACCCCCTAAGTATAAGGATCCTGGATGCCCCACCATATGTTGTGCGATTGGTAATCACATGGTCGATAAAGCTTTACTTGACTTAGGAGCTAGTGTTAACTTACTCCCGTATCATGTATACACCCATCTAGGTCTTGGTAAGTTGAAACCGACTAAAATGACACTACAATTAGCTGATAGGTCTGTCAAAGTCCTTCGTGGTGTCATAGAGGATGTTCTGATTGAGGTTGATAAGTTTATTTATCATGTGGATTTCGTTGTTCTAGACACCCAGCATGTTCAGGACCTAAGTCGTCAAATCCCAGTGATTTTAGGTCGCCCATTTTTAACCACAGCTAACGCTGTCATCAACTGTAGGACTGGGATTATGAACATATCCTTTGGTAATATGACCACTGAACTAAATGTCTTTAATGTTACTAGACAGCCTTCTGAGAACGATGATTTAGAAGAAGTGAATATGATTAACACTTTGGTTCAGGATTTGGTTCAGGATAATTGGCTTGACACTTTACTGGTAGATTCTTTAGATGATTTTGAGGAAACCATTCTCTTAGATCAGATATGTGATCAATCTTTAGAAGAATCTCTTGAGTATTTTAAGGACTCTGAAGATCCAGAAATTCAAGAAATAGTTAGAGGTTTTTATGTGAACCCTAAGTTCGGGGGTAGTGATGGTTCTTGTGATTGTATCGTATCCCTAATTAGAGTCCCTAACTTGGGACTCGAGCCTTGTACATCTGAGATATTACTTGAATCTTTTCAGACTCCGCAACCCGATCCTCTTGATACTGTCCAGGAGGTAACCCAGGTATGAGAGACCCGTTTTTCGGATGAATCTATTTATCGAGACACACATATGAAGTTCAATTACGCGCCGCAGATAAACCCAGTTGTCTTGACAGAAACCTTAGACGAGGACGTGCTCCTTCTTTTTATTTTTCTGAATCAGCGTAGTTGTCCCATACTGGTGTCAGCTCTATTTGGTCTTATGGACCCATAATTGTTTCGACTATTGATATATGACTTTGGAAGGTGACAATCCTTTTTGAGGTATTTGTTGTCTATCTAAAGACTTTAAATTTAGCATTTCCTGGGAGGTACTCATGCTTACGGTAATATCCTTCCTTATTTCTTTTTTCATCCATCAAGTGGTAACAGTTTCTTATTGTTCATGATTTTAATTTCATCTTTAGAACATTGAGGACAATGTTAGATTTAAGTTTGGGGGTGGGGAAGAAACTTTTTCTTAGCTCTTAGCTGCAACAAATAAACTCCAGAGCCTAGAAATTTATGCTTATTAAGGTTGGCACTAACCAATCTAAGTGGATGGGAACATCTTGGTTGTAGGAGTTGAGGAACCAATCTGATTAGATGGAAACATCTAAAGGGTCTATTCATAAAAGCACAAAGCTCAGGTGTTAGAATTAAAAAAAAAACATGGTAGTTTCGCCATATCTCGTTGAATCTTAATCCTTCTGTTTTTATTTTTTTAAGTGATTTGGTGGAGCACACGATTCAAGTTGTTACCTTTGCTAGGGTGGAATAGAGTGATTGAGATACCAACAAAAATAAAAAAATAAAATAAAAAATAAAAAAGGAGAAATTGAGACCAGACCATTAGACCACGGAATAAATTCAATAAAGTCGACCAATGGTACCCTTGTATATGCCAGTTGTGTTGACCTAGAGTTAGGTTTATCGACCACTGGTCCCCTTGTATATGCCAGATGTGTTGATATTAGTCAGACCGGTATCTCAGTCCATTAGGATAGGTTCACCTTGGCAGAGGCCTTCAGACAAATATGGGAAACACCATTCACTTTTAACCATCTCTTTATCCATCTTCTTAATATTTCCATGTGATTGGTTGACTCCGGTTATGATGTACAGAAACTATCTGAGTAGAGCTCTGTCACTTATATATGAATTTTAGTATGATGAGTGCAAACTCGTATATAGCAATTGGAATTTCGCATCAGGGTACTTCCTCCTATAGTCAATGATTGTATGCCAACCAAGGAGATTCTTTAGTGCCTTCCAAGGTTCTGCGTAGATAGCTAGGGTCTGGAGTAAAGGTTTTGTGGGTACACCTCTGGTAAACCCTCCGGAGACAACACTTCGCCGCTAGGGCCACCTAGCGGTTTAACGGCTTGTTGCACGTGCTAAGTGTAGTCATTTTATTCTATATTAGATTTGCTCAAGGACTAGCAAATAATAAGTTTGGGGGTATTTGATAGACACATTTTTGCGTCTACGTTGTCCTTAATTTCATGTATTGTTGGTACTCGATTTTTGTACTTATTATGGTATTTTATGTGTTTGTAGGCATTTTTGGGAAATAAACAATATTGGAAAAATCGGCTCGAAAAGTTGTCTAAAGCACCCGGAGGACACATGTTATTCGGACTCGCACTGTTAGATAAGGGGCACTCAATTACTAAGGGGCACTCAATTACTAAGGGGCACCTTCCTTACTATTCACACCCCCATAAGGCAAGTGCTAAAGGGACACCCGTACAGGATTAGGGGGAGGTCATCTTCTCCATTTGAATTTGGAATTTGGAATTTGGCGGGAAAAGCTATTATCAAAACACCAAAATTAGGGTTCGTGATTTGAAGGCGTTTTAGGAGATTAATCAAATGGGTAGTTGTGATATGTCCTAACAGAGATGGTATGGGTGTTTGTTTCGATCAAATTTGGTTGAAAAATCCGTGAGAAGAAAACAGGGCAACACGTACATGGTTCACGGGATTGCATGAGTTTTGGAGAATTTAAACGTGTTCTGCTCATGTTTGATGACTCGAGCAACACTTTGGACCTTGACAAAGTTAAATAAGGAGATTTTGCAGATGTAGAAACGCGTGAGAAGCTAAATCAGGGAGAAAATATTCCCAGAATGTTTTCTTTACTGCCCGAGTTCAATGAAGAATATTGAGAATTATGGCGTGATTAAATGAGGCTGAGGAGTATAAATAGATTGTTGGGATCATAGAGAAGGGGGACGGAGAGTTTGGGGTCGAGAGGAGAGCTTAGAAGGCGAGAATCAAGAGTTTTCAGAACTCTATTTCTGCTGCTGCACCAAGAACACGAAGAACAAAAGACCACCAGAGGCAGTCGTTTATCAACAGTGACAACGACAGCCACACGAAGGTCGCAGAGATACAACAACAACAGTTCTTTTTTATCGTTCTTTGTAACAGTGTTTTTGATAGACGCATTTATGTGTCTAATATAGCTCATTTGTATATATTGTCAGTACTCGATATTGTACTTATTTGGTTATTTTATGTATTTGTAGGTGTTTTTGGAAAATAATCTCTTGCGGCGAATTTGGCTAAAAATGTGGCATTTGGACCTCCGTTGACAACGTACCGGAAGCGCCTCAGAAGTGTACCGGAAGTATCCCAGAAATACCCCGGAGGAACCCCGAAAAAAAATGCGGAAAATGCCCCAGAGGACACTTGCTATACGGACCCTTGATTTTGGATAAGGGGTAACCTAATTACTAAGAGGTGACCCATTTCCAGGAATCTGCTAAAGGGAGACCAGCCACAGATAAGGGGAGGTCAACTTCTCAAATTCAAAAGAAAATTTTGGTGGGAAAAAAGGCAGCAGCGTCAACAGTTTTGGATCAAGGATTTGAGCGACCTAGCAGGCGATTCAATAGGCAAATTTGATACCCACGGACTCTACAAGACATAAGGGACCTGTTAGAAGCGATTAGACCCATCTAATTGGGCTGGATAAGTCACAAAATCCACACAAAGTCAAGACAGTGCACACGGTCCCTGTTTAGGGTTTTGAATTGGTTTGAAAGATTTGGGAGAGATTCTTGCGTGGGATATACTTCAAAACAATTGAGTTCAAGTCAGAGAAGATTTTGGGAGCAATAGAATAGCTCACAGACGCATACAAAGATCGACAGATGGAATTATTGTTCAAACTGCACGTGAAGAATAAGAGATTTATTCTCGAATTTGATCGAGTTTCTAGGGAATCTGAAGGCTATATAAGTGTTGGTTTACATTAAAGAAAGGTTAGAAACCTTTAGGATAGAGTTTAGAGTCGATGAGAGCCTAGGAGAAGCAATTATAGAGGAGACAACGCTGCTGCTGCTGCCATTAAAGCTTCTGAAGAACACGAAGAACAGACTCGCAGAGTCAGTCGTTCTTCAGCAGACTTATTTTCGTACCACTGTCGTTGTTTCACAGCAGTAGATAGTTATCGTTTACAGCAGTCTTAAATTACCATACTCTTTTGTAACAGTGGCGCTGTAACACCACTACAACGTTGCTAATTCCTATTTCATCATATAATCATCAATAAAAACATCTATTTTAGCCATGAATTTATCTTGTGAGTGTGTTTTTGGGATGAGGAGCTAAACCCATTAGCCGAGACGACGGAGGAAGCCATTGGTAATTTATTGGTATAATTCTAATTTTTATATGTATTTGCAATATTATTATTTGATTATTTGCACGAATTAAAATTGAATTAATAGTTTTTATTGAGTAATTGTGAATTGACTTGATGAAGCATGCTGGGTTTTAGTAACTTTTGATGTTTTATACTTTTAATTACAATTATTACTTCAAAAACTTATTTGAGGCAAATATTAGAATTGATTTTAAAGATAAATTGCATAAGAACTATTTAGAGTTTACTATTAAAATGGTCATGGTGGAATCCTAGTCTTGGTGTTTTTCTCCAAAACTTTGAATTATTTTATTTAGTTGCCTGTTTAATTTAAATCTATAAAAATTGTTTTCTTCACAAGTCTGAAAAGACCCAGTTTTTACCACTACTACAATCACTATTTGAAAACCATCAAATTTTTGGCGCGCCGCGCGACGGATTGTGTTTAGTTAGCATTTTTTTTTTAGATTTTTTTTTTTATTATTTTGTTCTTCTTTACGTTTTTGGTTTTTTTTGTTTCCTTGCAGATTTTTGAAGATTGGAGCGAAAGACAATTTGCCAAAGCTTGTGGTGATTTACTTAAAGTTTGGGAGCGAAAAGCAAAGCTAAAGGAGCGAAAGAAGAAGATTTTCTTTATTTTGTAAAAGAGAGAAAAAAAAAAGAGACATTTTTTTTTTGTATTTTTTTTTTTTAGACTTTCTTTTCTTTTGTATTTTTTTTATGGACTTTGGACATTAATTTTGGGACATTTTTATTTTTATTTTTAAACCCTACGGAAGGGTACCCTTAAATATAAACTGTTTGCAGGGAAGGACGGATTACAATATCACTCGGCCCCTCGGGTTCGCACACGGCATAGGAGTCGTGGCCCGAGTCGACTTCAGCGGTTCTTCGCCCGTCTGGTACGGGAGGTAAAATTCTAAACACCCGCGAATCTCCTGCAAGCGGGTTACTGGACTCCTTAAGGTGAATATATGCTGAGGACTTGAATATGGACTGTTTTTAAATTCCTAGTAAAGGGCAAGGACTGGACCATATAAGATAAGGGTTCGGATTTCATCACCGCTCCCTTCTTGCCCGCCTTAGGAAAACGAAACCTAAAGCGAACCTAAGCCTAAAATTTGGACTAGAAAGAGACCTATAGGGTATCGAGCTTAACAGGACAATCATTCGAAAAATATTGGTTACTCTTTTAAGCACACCTCGAAGTTCTTGACGGTTTCTGCGAGTTGAATGCGTGACTGCGCCGCATTGGATCGGTGAGGTTTTGGGTATCAAAGCTCCACTGAGCTTCCCTCGCCTCGATTCAACTTGCTTAAACTCGGATTGATTCCAGAGGGGTTTGCTCAAATTGTAACGAATTCCCTTTCGAAGGATTAGAAGCTGGTCTAGAAACAATCTAAGTGGAGCCATCATGCTTGTTGTTTGCTAGAAATCTTTAGGTTTGCTGTGGTAAATCGAGTCAGCCTGCTGTGTGATTGCTAGAACCTTCCTGTTAGGATTTTTTTATTTCTTTTTGAATTCTTTTTAGTGTATGCCCGATTTTGTTAGGGCTTGGAAAAGAGATACTCTAGGTCGATTGATTAGCGAAAAACCTAGTAGTTCTTCTGATTTAAGCAGGGAGCTCGAAGACTCTTCTTTGGAGAGCCCTGTTTTTGGAAACTTCAGTTTTGAGAATCTGTCTCTTTGTGAGGAAAGTACCCCTAGTACTTCTGTTGTGCCAGCGATGGCAACTTTGAAAGATTACATGTTCCCAACTAGGACCAACCGAGCTTCATGCATTAAATTGCCAGCCACTACGGCTAATTTTGAGATAAAACCTAGTATTCTTCAATGATCCCTATATTCTTAGGAAAAGATGATGAGAACCCTTATTTTCATATTAGGGACTTTGAGGAAATCTGTGGGACAATTAGAATAAAAGACCTTACTGATGAAGTCTTGAAACTTAAATGTTTCCCTTTTCCTTGAGAGATAAAGCCAAGACCTGGCTTAACAACCTACCGTCTGAATCCATAGAAACATGGCAGGAACTTATCGCTGCCTTCTATATGAAATTCTACCCTAAGCATAAAACTGCAGCTGTTAGGCAGAAAATTAGTGCTAGTGTGCAACAAGAGGGAGAGTCTCTTTATAGGTTTTTAGAGCGATTCAATGATCTCCTATCTCAGTGTCCTCACCATGGATTTGATAATATGAAACTTGTACAGATTATTTATGATGGTTTAGACTATTCGACCAAAGCCATGGTTGAGTCTATGTGCGCTGGTGAGTTCACTAGTAAAAATGCTGATGATGCTTTTACCTTCTTAGGAGCTATCGCTGAAAAATCCCAACAGTGGGAATCTTGTGTTGAACCCCCTAAAAGACTCTTGTCAATAGAAGTAGCACCAATATGGTAGATACGAGTTTTGCGTCAGATGCTAAGTTTGCTGCTTTGTCCAGAAGGTTAGAAGCTTTAGAAATGGGTCAGTCTAAAAATAGGCCCCTTGTTGAACCTAATAGAGCCTCTCAAGTCTCTAGTTGTGGAATAGAGCCCGATAATTCATTTTGGGAAGGTCAGTTAGTGAAGAACAAGCCCATGCTGTCTATAACAATCTAGGTTTGAGAACCGTCAGAAGTTTGACCCATACTCAGAAACCTACAACCCTGGTTGGAGAAACCATCCTAATTTCTCTTGGTCTAAGGGCCAGAGTCAAGGCCAGTCTAGCAATTCTCAGCCTCCCCCAGGTTTTGGTTTTAAGAACTCTTCAGGTCAAACCCAGTTTCAGAACACTTCCGAGAAAAAGATCTCTACCTTAGAGGAACTCACTATGTTAGCAAAACCATGAATGCTAACAAAGAACCACATGAGCTTTCAACAAGAAACTAGGCAAGAATTAAGAATAATTCCCAGAGTCTTGCCAAATTAGAACTTCAAGTAGGACAAATAGCTAAGTTTATAAGTGAGAGAGAATGGAAGGTTCCCTAGTCATACTGATCCTAACCCAAGGAGAGAAATCGTACAATCATGTGAATGCTGTCACAACCCTAAGGTGGAAAGAAAGTTGACAACAAGGTCGCCATGCCTGATAGTGAACATGCTGTAGTTCACCCTGCTGAGCCAGAAAATGAGGAGACTGATAGAGTCTCCAAGAGACCAATGAGGGTCCTGTTGAGCCTCACTTTGTTCCCAGAGCCCCGTTTCCCCAGCTGCTAGTTCCGACTAAGAGGGAGTCCAACTTTAATGATATATTGGAGGTTTTTAAGCAGGTTAATATCAACCTTCCATTATTAGATGCAATTAGGCAGATTCCCTCTTATGCCAAGTTCCTTAAGGACTTGTGTACGCGAAAGCGTAAGCTCAGTGTCCAGAAGAAAGCCTTCATAGCTAGTCATGTGAGTTCTATTATTCAGAATACCACTACTCCTAAGTATAAAGACCCAGGGTCCCCTACCATTTCTTGTACAATAGGTAAGTACCGTGTTGAGAAAGCGTTGCTTGACTTAGGAGCCAGTGTGAACTTACTGCCATACCATGTGTACCTTAAGCTAGGACTTGGTGAGATGAAACCTACCCAGATAACACTCCAGTTAGCTGATAGGTCCGTTAAAATCCCTCGTGGTGTGATCGAGGATGTTCTTATTGAGGTCGACAAGTTTATTTATCCAGTGGATTTCGTGGTCCTAGATACCCAACCTGTCCCCGACCCAGAGAACCAAATACCTGTGATTTTAGGTCGCCCATTCTTAGCTACGTCTAATGCGATCATAAACTGTCGAAATGGTATTATGAATCTATCTTTTGGTAATATGACTATTGAGCTGAATATTTTTAATGTAAACAAGCTACATTCTGAGCTAGATAGCACATGTATTGAAGAGGTGAACATGATAGGAACCTTAGTTCAGGAGTCATTACCAAACATCGTACCGGAAAATACATTGGAGAGTTGTTTATCCCATTTTAGCCTGGATTTCGACGATGATAGTAACATTGAACAAGTAAATGCTCTGTTGGATTCTGTTCCTATGTTAGATATTGATATATGGAAAGATAGGTTCGAACCATTACTAGCTTCTGAGTCTATCTTAATACCTTATTTAAAAGAGCCTCCTGAGTTGGAGTCTAATTATACATTTTTAGGCCCACCCGAGTCTTTCCCTGTGATTATAGCCTCCGATTTGGATAGTGATCAGGAAAGTAGTCCAGAGACCGTGCTTCAAGAAAATAAGGAAGCCTTAGAGTGGACCATAGAAGATATGAAGCAAGCTGAGGATGAACCACCTGATTATGACTTAGAGAAAGCAATTGACCTTTTTCAAGAACCCGATGGTCTAGAAATTAGGAACATTGTGACTAGTCATTGTAGAGGCACCCAAAATTCTAAGTTTGGGGGTAGAGATTGTCAATTATCCCCAATAGAAGTCCCTAACTTGGGACTCAAGCCTAGTGCATCTGAGGTATCGCTTGAGTGTATTCAGACTCCACAACCTGATCCGCCTGATAATGTCCAGGAGAAAATCCAAATGTTAGAGACCCGTTTTTCGGATGAATCTGTTTGCCGAGACACTCATATGAAGCCCAAGTGGGCACCTCAGATAAATCCAGTTGTCTTGCGAGAAACTTTAGATCAGGTTTGCTCTATCTGCTCATTTTTCTGATCTTGAGCATTTGTCTCCTATTTGTGGCAGTTCTATTTGGTCTTATGGACCCACAATTATTTCGACTATTGGTATACGACTTTGGAAGGTGAAAATTCTTTTTGAGGTATTTGATGTCTAGCTAATGACTATAAATTTAGCATTTACTGGGAGGCTCCCGCGTTCATGTGATACGGTAATATCCTTCCTTATTTCTTTTCCCTCCAGTGGTAATAGTTTCTCCTTGTTCATGCTTTTATTTTCATCCTTAGAACATTGAGGACAATGTAAGATTTAAGTTTGGGGGTGGGGAAGAAACACTTTTTGTTAGCTTTTAGTTGCAATAAATAAACTCCAGAGCCTAGAAATTTATGCCTATTGAGGATTGCACTAACTAATCTAAGTGGATGGAAGCATTTTGATTGTAGGAGTTTGAGGAACCAATCTGATTAGATGGAAACATCTAAAGAGTCTATTCATAAAAGCACAGAGCTCAGATGTTAGAAATAACATGATAGTTTCACCATATCTCGTTGAGTCCTTTTCACTTCTATTTTTATTTTATTTTGTTTTTAAACTATGTTTCTCTAAGTGATAGGTGGGGCCCACGATTCAAGTTGTTACCAATGCTAGGGTGAATTAGAGTGATTGAGATACCATGAAAAAATGAAAAAAAAAAAAAAAAAAATTGAAAAGAAAAGGATGAAAAAAAAAAAAAAAAAGATGAAAAAAAAGATGAAAAAAAAAAAAAAAAAAAAAAGAAAGAAAAAGAAAGAAATTGAGACCAGACCATTTGACCAAAAGGAATAAATGTCGACCACTGGTACCCTTGTATATGCCAGTTGTGTTGACCTAGAGTTAGGTTATCGACCACTGGTACCCTTGTATATGCCAGTGTATTGATATTAGTCAGACTAGTATCTCAATCCATTAGGATAGGTTCATTTTGGCGGAGGCCTTCAGACAGATATGGGAAACGTCGTTCACTTAGTAAACATCAAAACCATCTATGTTTTTCTATATCCATCTCTTAATCTTTCCATGTGATTAGTTTGACTCCGAATATGATGTCCATAGTGCAACTATCTGAGTAGAGCTCTGTCACTTTATATGAATTTTAGTATGCTTGAGTGCAAACTCGTGTACAGCAATTGGAATTTCGCATCAGGGTACTTCTTCCTGTAGTCAATAAGTATGCCAACCAAGGAGATTCTTTAGTTCCTTCCAAGGTTCTGCGTAGATAGCTAAGGTCTGGAGTACAGGTTTTGTGGGTATATCTCTGGTAAGCCCTCCCGAGACTATAACTCGGCCACTAGGGCCACCTAGGGGTTTAAAGGCTTATTGCATACGCTAAATGCAATCGACGATGCCTGCGACAGTGAGTTAGGATTTTATTTTGTAGTTTTGATTTGCTCGGGACTAGCAAATAATAAGTTTGGGGGTATTTGATAGACGCATTTATGTGTCTAATATAGCTCATTTGTATATATTGTTAGTACTCGATATTGTACTTATTTGGTTATTTTATGTATTTGTAGGTGTTTTTGGAAAATAATCTCTTGCGGCGAATTTGGCTAAAAATGTGGCATTTGGACCTCCGTTGATAACGTACCGGAAGCGCCTCAGAAGTGTACCGGAAGTATCCCAGAAATACCCCAGAGGAACCCCGAAAAAAAATGCGGAAAATGCCCCAGAGGACACTTGTTATACGGACCCTTGATTTTGGATAAGGGGTAACCTAATTACTAAGAGGTGACCCATTTCCAGGAATCTGCTAAAGGGAGACCAGCCACAGATAAGGGGAGGTCAACTTCTCAAATTCAAAAGAAAATTTTGGTGGGAAAAAAGGCAGCAGCGTCAACAGTTTTGGATCAAGGATTTGAGCGACCTAGCAGGCGATTCAATGGGCAAATTTGATACCCACGGACTCTACAAGACATAAGGGACCTGTTAGAAGCGATTAGACCCATCTAATTGGGCTGGATAAGTCACAAAATCCACACAAAGTCAAGACAGTGCACACGGTCCCTGTTTAGGGTTTTGAATTGGTTTGAAAGATTTGGGAGAGATTCTTGCGTGGGATATACTTCAAAACAATTGAGTTCAAGTCAGAGAAGATTTTGGGAGCAATAGAATAGCTCACAGACGCATACAAAGATCGACAGATGGAATTATTCTTCAAACTGCACGTGAAGAATAAGAGATTTATTCTCGAATTTGATCGAGTTTCTAGGGAATCTGAAGGCTATATAAGTGTTGGTTTACATTAAAGAAAGGTTAGAAACCTTTAGGAGAGAGTTTAGAGTCGATGAGAGCCTAGGAGAAGCAATTATAGAGGAGACAACGCTGCTGCTGCTGCTGCCATTAAAGCTTCTGAAGAACACGAAGAACAGACTCGCAGAGTCAGTCGTTCTTCAGCAGACTTATTTTCGTACCACTGTCGTTGTTTCACAGCAGTAGATAGTTATCGTTTACAGCAGTCTTAAATTACCATACTCTTTTGTAACAGTGGCGCTGTAACACCACTACAGCGTTGCTAATTCCTATTTCATCATATAATCATCAATAAAAACATCTATTTTAGCCATGAATTTATCTTGTGAGTGTGTTTTTGGGATGAGGAGCTAAACCCATTAGCCGAGACGACGGAGGAAGCCATTGGTAATTTATTGGTATAATTCTAATTTTTATATTTATTTGCAATATTATTATTTGATTATTTGCACTGAATTAATAGTTTTTATTGAGTAATTGTGAATTGACTTGATGAAGCATGCTGGGTTTTAGTAACTTTTGATGTTTTATACTTTTTAATTACAATTATTACTTCAAAAACTTATTTGAGGCAAATATTAGAATTGATTTTAAAGATAAAATTGCATAAGAACTATTTAGAGTTTACTATTAAAATGGTCATTGGTGGAATCCTAGTCTTGGTGTTTTTCTCCAAAACTTTGAATTATTTTATTTAGTTGCCTGTTTAATTTAAATCTATAAAAATTGTTTTCTTCACAAGTCTGAAAAGACTCAGTTTTTACCACTACTACAATCACAATTTGAAATACATCAGTTTTGCAACAATTATAAACGTTGCAAACACCTGATTTTCATCATTTTCTCCATTTCATCATTTGTACACCTACTTTGAGCAATGAAATCAATTTTTGAGCGTGTTTCCAACATCATGATGAGCTAAACCCAATATTCTGGGGCGATGGAGGAAGCCATTCTTCCAAAAGTTATGTGGTAAAATTTATTTGAATTTATTTATGCAATTCTTTTATGATTTTTTGCACCGAATGAAAATTGAGTAATGATTTTTATTAATTAGTTGTGTTTTCTCTTGATGAAGTATGCTTAGTTTAGGGCTTTTGATACTTCATGCTTGCGATTAACAATTGATGTTTTGAAAATCTAATTTAGGCAATGATTAGAATCACAATTTCTTTTGATTGGAGTTATATTGTCTAGAATTGCATGATAAAAATTAACATTAAATTACATGAATTTTGGTGAATGGTGAAATCCTGAACCCCGGTCTCTCTAATATAATCAGTTTTAATTTGCTTTATTTTCTTTAGTTTTAAAATTTAAATCTAAAAGCACAACCTTCACAAGTCTTGAACGAACTCTATTTATTACTACAACAACTTTGAAAACACATCATGCACCTAGTTTGTTTATGCTTGAGAATCTTCTCTTATGATATAAGATTCACTAAACTATTTCAGAGTTTCGACAGGGATCTTTAGACTGTTGTTAGTTCTAAAGACGATCTTGTGATAATCAATTATTAACAGACTCTGTTCTATGCGTGATTGATCACAAGAGATTCAAGTGATTGTGTGCAGGTGTTTATTGAAGATCTTAGAAGATTTGAAGACGAAGAAGATATTGAAGATTTCTGATTTGTGAGTTCATAATCTTTGGTGTGCACAATACTTGTTCGGCAAAAAGAGGATCCAATTAATAATCGGTTTTATCCTTGTGATAGAATTGGATTGATTAATTGAGTAGATCGGCATCAACACAGTTCTTTGGATTAAGAGTGTTGATTGCAAAATCTTAACGATTACTTCGGTAATTGAACATAAGATATATCTAAAGACCGGATGAAGGAGTTTATGTTAAGATAAACAGAAGAGCCTTTGTCCGACTCATATCACTTGGTTGAAGAGAGTTGATACCAAACAGATTTGTTGTCCTTTACTGTTTGGAATACGAACCAAAGGAATTGATCCAAGTACTTGAATTATTTATAAGTTGGAGGCGTGGGAATACAGACGGAACTAGGTGAACTATAGGTTTAGTTGCTTGGTCTCAACTATACGAAGTTGGTGTAATTTAGTGTAGCGTCTTAATCCTGAGAGTATTCAATTCTGGACAAGGTCCCGGGGTTTTTCTGCATTTGCGGTTTCCTCGTTAACAAAATCTTGCTGTGTCATTTACTTTTATTTTACGCATTATAATTGTTTTATTATAATTAAAGTAAATCACACAAACGTTAATTCCTATTTACTTGATAAGTGAATCCTATTGTGTTTGGTTAAGTCCGAACCTTTTTATCAAGTAAATATACTTCGTTGTTGTATTGTCTCGACTCAGTCCATAGACAATCACTTTCGGAGAAAGGACTTATAGGTAGGAAAAGTATTAGATTGAGGTATATTTGGTTACCCTCGTATTTTCAGATTGAAATAAAGTTTAGAACACTTAACCATCATTGGATTATGAACATAGTATGCGTGCTTTCATAAATGTGATCCATGACCGGAACTATAGTATGCATAAACGTATACGTACCTGTTAGTTGAGAAATTTCGTGAGCCTAAGTACACATACTCGTACGCGTACTAGCGAAGGGTTTGGGTTCGGGAATTTCTGCTGCGTTTGGAAGTATGCGTATCCGTTTGCATACTAGGAAACCCAAACTCAGTCCGGCTACTTTAAGTATGTGTACCCGTTTGCATACTTGAGTGGTTAAAGTTCTAGAATCTGTTCGTTCATGAACTAATACATTTAAATAATAAGGAATGCATTCTATGCAAACCGTGGCTATAATGTTCATGAATTGATTCGAGTGAATCAAACCGATTTTGCTTAGATTGTGTTCTTATATACTTCTATGAGAATATATCAATTGAACAACTCTATAACTAGGTTCATTTGAACTAGTTGTAGTTAAGATGAATAAGGTTGATATGAGAGTGTTCATATAGCTAACTTTGGTTAACTACTGTTGATCTAACCTAGTGTACACGTTTAGGTACGGTTACTCAAACCTAATTGAAGGTACAATCCATTTGTGTATAACAAGCTAAATTCGATCTAACGTTTGAAAGATATTAGCTTGGATCTAATCAGGTTTTCATCTAACGGTGAATATTGAATGATTTGTTATGAAGGTAACATTGATTGCAAACCCTGATTTGAAAACTATATAAAAGAGAACTCTAGCAACTGGGAAACCTAATCCCCACACCTCTTGTGTGATACTAGTTGCGACTAGAGTCGATTCTCCTTTAACCTTAGGTTTTTCACGAAACCCCTGTAGGTTAACGACTTGAAGACTTCATTGGGATTGTGAAGCCAGACCCAACTATTTTTCTATGTAGTTGCTTGTTCTGATCTTACTTTTACTATCGTGATTGAGTATTATCTTTGCTAAGATTTGCTTGAGATTTATCTCCGCTAGGTAAGATTAAAAGTAGTCACAAACATCTCCGTCTCATCGTTTGTGATTCCACAATATCTTGTTTCGCTTCCATACAATTAAAATTATTGTGAGGTGACTGATAATAATAGGCTGTTCTTCGGGAATATAAGACCGGTTTATCAATTGGTTCATGTTCACCTTGATTTATCAAAAGACGGAACAAAAACTCATAGGTATTTCTATGAGAGACAGATTTATCTATTCCAATAGGTTTTTCTGTGTGAGACAGATATGTTTATCAAGTCTTCGACTTTGGGTCGTAACAATTCTTGGTTGTGGGTGAGATCAGCTAAAGGAATCAAGTGCGTGGAATCCTGCTGGGGTTCAGAGACGTAAGGAGCGCACCTGTACCTTGATCAGTGTGAGATTGATTAGGGCTCAACTACATTCCAGTCCGAAGTTCATTGGTAGTAGGCTAGTATCTGTAGCAGCTTAATACAGTGTGGTGTTCAAAGCTGGACTAGGTCCCGAGGTTTTTCTGCATTTGCGGTTTCCTCGTTAACAAAAATTCTGGTGTCTGTGTTATTTCTTTTCCGCATTATATTTTGTTATATAATAGAAATATCACAGGTTGTGCGTTAAGTTCAATCAGTTATTGAATCCGACCTTTGTGTTGTTGATCGAATTGATTGACACTTGGATATTGGTTAGTGATACCGTCCAAGTTATTTCTCTTATTCAATCGGACTCGCAAATTCCTATTTGTTTGATTGCAGATTGAATTGAGAAATTGAGATATAACTCTTTGATATACTTTTCTATAGATTGAGTCTGACTGTCTAGTTGATTCTCTTGAAAGTATATTGGAGTTTGTCTCTTCAGATTGTCGAACGAAATATTGAGTGTGGTTGTTAGACCCCCGCTTTTCAGTATTTATAGAGGATTTTTGAGAAGTTTTTGAAAATATGACCGTTGTGATCCGATGGTGGAGAGGATAGAGCCGTTATGAATGATGGACGGTTAGGATGGGGTGTGAGAGAGGTATAAAGAAAAAAGGCCAAACAAATAAATTTACGGATATGGAAACTCAGTTACCGTCAAATGTGCTACGGATACTAAGTTTCCGTAAAGCAGAAATTTTGACGGGAACTGAGTATCCATCTCATTTCCCTTCCCTACTATCCGGATCAGATGTGATCCACCTAATAGGGAAGGGAATGGATTTCTGTACATTTATAGGGATATGGAAGACCATAGTGTTTGCCAATTTGGGTTTTTCCCTACAAATGAGGGATAGGGAAGGAAAATGGGGTACCATAGTGCTTGGCCTTACTCTAATGATATTGGTTTGAAATCTTATATATATGGCTCTCAGTCTTCAATTTTCTCCTAGGCATACACGAACTTCCCTTCCATGTTACCTAGAATGCCAGCTTCTATCAAACCTCGGGATTAGAACATGGGCGTTCACTGCATTCCTGGTAGGCTGGACAATCTAATTTGAGATGGATCAAGATCAACACGGATGACATGTCATTCGCAGGGGTACGTCTGCTAACACCCTGATAAAGGTAGGACTGGGAGTCACCAATACCTTGACAGCCGAATGTTGGGCATGCTCATACTGTCTAGGACAGCAAAAGATCAAGGTTGAACCTCCTTCGATTCTTAACTTCAGACTCCGAACCGCCTTGGTACATTTCGGGTATGGTCTCGAAAACCAAGCTGATAACAGGTCAAATCACCTGACGCATCATCACGCACATCTACAAGGCATGTAATCAAATCGCAGACGAACTGGCGAACCTTGCAACAGCCAGTTGGGGAGAGTTCGAGAGCCTTTCAACCTTGATTTGACAATCCCATCTTGCATCAATCAAATTGCAACAGATACTCCTCGGATAAGATTAGTTTTAATACAATCTCATGCTTTAAAAAAAATAAGAAAAAATTGGTTAACTTCAAAAAGAATTCTTCCCCACAGAAGTGAAAAATGTGGAAAAACTAGTTCAGCCAAAAGATTCCTACCAAATTGCTAATGTGGGTATATGAAAGGCCAATTGGAGGAGAATAGACAGACAAACAGAGTTGTTTTTTTAGAGAGATTGAGTACATTAGATAAGACTGGAGAAGAAAGATATAATCCCTTCTCAGCATCAAAAAGAGATTCAAGACAAAGATGTGAACAATCATCAATTAAAATCATCTGAGTTTTTAAGAAGAAAAAAAATCGAGATTGGCAAGGGGAAAATTAGAGAGAAGAGAAAAAAGGTACCTCTCATCGAGCATTTGCTTGAGAATTTACAAGGAAGCTGCAATGAACGAAAAGCAGAGTAACCTACTAAGAATTTACAATCCTCACACCCTCGACCCACTCCACACTTTTCTACACACTTTAGCATACTTTTGTTATGCAGAGAAAAAGGGGAAAAAAAATATTAGCAACAATTAATCCTCTATTTTTCTTCTCTTATATTGACCAGTGCTTATTTGCTTACTCTTCCCACCTTTGTATTATAAGATGAAAGCGATTACCATTTTGAATGGACCAGCATGGATTTCCCATGATGTAGAAACTGAACTCTGGATTTACCCTCTTTTGCTTTTTACATGTGGCGAAGGGCTAAGCCTCACTTCCGATGCCAATGCTAGACTTGTCTACCATGCGGACATTGTATTGCTCATACACCCTGGCTCGATTCTCTGCCCACCATTGTTCGGCTTGTTTCTCACTAAACCGCCTCCGACTGCATTCAAATATTATTAGTTATAAAAACATATTGCTGATAATTTACATCTACACAAATAAACTGTCATCTCAGCTAGTGCTATAAAACAGGAGAAACAAGAAAGCTTTGTTTTGTTCAGGTGGATACATCAGTGTAGCCAGGACAAAAGTGAACCAAAACAGATTCCTGGTTCGGCTTCATATTTCAGTATCAGAATAGGAACTACCACGTAAGCAGTTGCGGCTCTTGGTAATCAGTTTACCTTACATACCACCTTCTGAAAATTTTGAGTATATCGGGACCAGAAAGAACTAGAAAGTCCATCACTAAATAAGTGCTGGTTACGATTTTTAACAATCTGGTATCAGGACGAGTGCCACAGATGGAAGTAAGAACTAAGAACATAGAGAATAAATATGGTGTACCTGAAGCGGACTCGCTTAAGGTCTTTGACACCCCCTGGTAAAGATGTAAGCGTAATGTACACACCGGCCTCGTCTTGCTCAACCCACTCTGTCTCTTGGCTGACCTCTCCTTCAGCTGTTCTGGTCCCATTCCTAGTAGCTTCAGAGGGACCCAGTCTGTTGTGATTTGAATTGCGTGTACTGGTTGTTGGCCCACTTGAAAGAACCAAGTTGTTCAATCCATTTGAATCTAGTTCATGGATAGTCACAGGGCTGCTTAGTTGATCAAGTGTTGCAGCAGACATATCACTAGAGATAGGAGTAGAACAAATGGAACCAATGGTTGGTGATTTAGGATTCCGCATTGCTCCGATAGGCAACCTCTCAGCCATGTCCTTCAACTGAAAAGCAATCGAATAGTAAGAGAAAGGTATCCGTAATCAGAATAAGCAGATACTTATACATCAAAAAGAACGCCAAAGGGGAGCGCCAGCGATGCCTTTAGGGGCACCCAGGCCAAGGCGTCAGTGATCTGGGCGCCTACACTGGTATTTATTTTATTTAAAAAAAAAAAAGGAAATTCAAATATTTTCCAAATCTTTGCCGTTTAGATTATGTAACTTCTTTGCCGTTTAAATTATGTAACTTATAGCAGATAACACTCTGAAACCCTAACCTAGATACATATGTATATGCATATACAATAAATTTAGTAGATTCAAATCATTTTTGTACATAATACATATTAGTAGATGGAAATCATCTACTTCTCATAGTCCTCTGTTTACCTAGTATTCTAGAGGCTACAGAATAAGATAATACTAGTAGTTTTTGTTAATTATTTCTGTATGGCATTCCTATAATATACATATAAATACTTATGTGACTAGTCTAGGTATAAGCTGATTTTACACCGGACACCGAGCCATACAACTCTGCCCTAAAAACACGAGTCCATCGTCTCTCAACAATTTTAACCTTTTGCTACTAAGGACAAAAACTGTCACAAGGCCATTATGTACCACAAAATTGCAAAATATATAGCTAGTTTAATATACGACTACTCTGCTTTGGATTGGTACAGAAAAAGAATTATCATATCTTCGAAGCATGAAAATTGCTAGACCCGATTTCTTCATAGTAACAGCATAAGGATTTAGTCATTTTTACAAGTTTTACTTGCTGCTCACTGAGACGAAGTTCCACTCTCTACAGGTAAAGAGAAATCTGGCATTGGGTAAGCCATAAAACAACCACTCTCAACACCTCCACCAAATAATAGTCAATTCCTGTTAATATTTTCTTTTTTGAGCTACATTAACAGAAATTAGATTAAGGTATCAAGTAACTGATGCTGTTCTTATTACTGACGAACCTCATTATCTAAGTTACCAACCTCCTGTAAGAAACCTAGTCTCACAGCAGTCTAAGATTATTGTCGTCTCTAATAGTGCTGTTTTTATTCACAACAAAAAAAGATGACCGCAAAATTATGAAACCAAAGTTAAAACAGAAGCAAAATGCTATAACAAGATAACTGTAATTTAAGGGTACACGTAAAACATATTTGCAACAAACCATAACGCCATCACAATCCATAAAGAACACGGAAACTGATGAACAAATTTAGTAATACTCCACAAGCAATAAACAAGAAGACCATAAGATAAAAATAGTCCGTATAAATTAGAGAGTAAGAAATGCTGTCAACAAGAATAGCATAATTTTCATCTTACCTGGGCAGTAAGCGACTTAATCACTTCCTTGGCTGCTTTGCATTTTGCAGTTTCTTCCCCTGCAATTGCTATTGCTTCCTTCAGCTGCTTTGTTGTTCTTTCGAGCTCAACTTCTTGAAGTTGCGCTTTATGAGTTAGAGATTCCACCTGCAAAGTAAGGTTGGTCAGCTGCACTGCATATATACTGCCTACTATCTGCGCACCATTTTTGACCAGTGTTGACCTATCAAAGAATGAGATCCTATATACAGCATGAATGAGAGTCCAGTAGGCTGCAGGTATACAATCTCAGCTTTTAAAATATCACTTTAAAGGTGGTCTGAATAAGGGTAGGAATATCATTCTCTACAAATAACAGCCACCGTCATCCAAGGAATAACGTTTGTGTATGGGTTCTCTACATGCATGACCAGGTGCCTCAAGGATAACAATTTTCTACCCATCGTGTTTCTTAACTGTCCCATTTACAAGCGAAACAAAAAGAGAAAATTTATTAAGTAGATAGCAAACAGAAAAATCTTAATGCTTCTTTATCAGCGATGACACCCAGCATCCGTTTGCAAATTGAAGAGAGCACGCAACTCAAATAAAGTGAATAAAGTCTTCAAATATATAACTTCGTTAAAAGAAATTCTTATATACCTGTGCTCTTAATTGCATGATATCCTGGCTCAAGCTATCATTTGTTCTTTTAGGATCATTCACAACAATTTTTGGAGAAGTCAATCCTCCAAGAGTTGGTGTAGGTGTTGTTGAACGAGGTGGACTTGCCCTTCTTGATATGGGTGATGTTGCGCGTGATGCAATTCTCGACCCAGGAACAGAAGCTGAGAAAAATTTCTTAGATGACCCAAAAACAGGATTCAATGATTTAGATATATTAAGTGCTCCCCACTGAGAGCTTCCATTTGAAATAGGTGAAACACGACTACTATTAAATTCTAATTTCTTGTTTCTTTTGGAAGATCTGCTTTCTACTTGCTTAAAGGATTCCATTGAAGAAAATCTATTAAGCTGCACGTGAGATCGATTGTCTAGCTTTTCATCCTTCTCAACCACTTCTGTTAGACTACTCATACTTCCTCTTCTATTAACAGATAAGTGAAATGAAGAATCTGTTTCTATGGATTTCCTTAGTTTACCGAAGCAATTATCACAGACACGGTATGGTTTGTTTGGATTTGGTGCCATCGAAGCCTTAAGAGATTTTTTGTTGCTGCATGAATGGCAGAAAACAAGCCCACAGTTATAGCAATTATGTCGTTTCCTTTTGAAATTGAACGGAAGACGGCAGCCAGAGCACATAGACTGATCAACACCAGACACCCACTTATGAAGACAGATAGCTGCAGTAAACTTAGAGCCACAAGCAATACTCTTGACCTGTTTGTCTTTCAAAGCTTCAACCAATGATGGGGAGTTCTTATCTTCTGTATCCCCGTGACCTAATCTACCATTAGCTCCTTTTCCCCAAGTATAAACTTCAGTTCTTGACGTCAAAACTGCAACATGATAAGCACCTGAAGCTATCTCCTCCACAAAATTCTTCAGAAGCTTTCCTTCCACACGAGTAGGGAGCTTCCCATCAGCTTGGGGATTTCCTAGCTGGCCATAAACTGGACTACCCATAGTATAGACATGGCCAGCAGTTGTAAGAGCAACTGTCATGCTGTGCCCACAGGCTACTTGACAAAAGTTGGGCTCCACCAGTGCAGCAACACAAGTAGGCACAAGCTTTGATTCCTTATCACCATGACCAAGTCGACCTTTATCACCATCTCCCCAGGTAAACAGCTTTCCTGAAGAGCAGTTGCTAGAACTGGAACTTCCTACCATAACTTCTACAACTGCAGCAGTGTGCCAAACACCACAAGCAGCTCGTACGGTCCGGAGCCCCTTCAGGGATTCCACTTCCCTAGGTTTTGATACACTTTTCCGATCTCCGTGGCCCAGAACACCAAATGTTCCATCCCCAAATGTAAATAATTGCCCAGCGGAAGTTACAACAGCTGTATGCCAAGGTCCACAAGCAATGGATGAAACATGTATACCCTCTAAAGGTCCATTAAGTCTTTTCGGAACCCAGTGACTCACTTCATTCCCGTGTCCTAGAAGCCCAAAGTTGTAAGTACCGTCCCCCCATGTATACAGATCCCCAGAGAGTGTTACTGCACAAGTATGGAATTCTCCACAAGCTACAAGTTCGATATTTGTATTGCCAAGAGAATCAATAAGCTTCGGGTGTGACACATCAGAATCAACACCGTGTCCTAGCCTGCCACCTGATTCCTCCCCCCAAGAAAAAATCTCCCCTTGCTTAGTTACTAAAGCTGCATGTCGTCCACCACAAGCTATGTTCTGCACATCAAGCACCACCGCAGACTCCAAAGCTTTAGGTAAAAGTGAATCCATTTTAATACCTGAACTTCCACCTCTATAAAGGCTACCACCAAGGACACCATCTCCGGTACCCTCGCCCCAAATGAAAACATCCCCTAAAGCCTCCCCATCATCATGACCTGAACCTTGGCTTGATGAGCTGACAGCACTGGAAAGGCTTACTCTAAAAGCATCCATTGCATTGACTTTCATGTGACCATTCATGCTATCTGAGCCTGATGACAGTGAATGGACCGACGTACTGGCGGAATCTGCGGGAAAGAATCCCCTAGGAGGTGCAGCATATAATACCACATCTGAATATGCCTTATCTAGGCCGTTTTTAGGAGGGCTCCCATAAGGACTGTGTAGACGAAGAGGATCTCCACCGTCCTGGATAAACATATAGGAGGACTATCATAATTACTACTCTTAACTAACTAGAGTCAGACGGAGTGGATAAAATAACCACAAACCTTTTGTAAGTCTCCACCGCTACCAAACGGGGAACTCAAAGGGGAACTTCTTCGGGTGTATGTTCTAGGACTATTTGCTTCAGATGAAAATCCTTCACTTCTGGATTCTGTCCTCCACTTCCGGTGATGTCCACGAGAGATCAATGCTTTTAGACCAACAAACCAAACTTCAGCTTCATCTTTATCCTTGCAAATCTGGTGCCAGAAGAGCAAAGGTGACAAATGATTAAAAAATATAAATAGTAATACTATTAAAAGAATTGGATAGATGACCAAAAAACTGTTCTTGCTCAAAGCAGCTGATGTGGTACTTTTGAGGCTAAGTGCACTGACTTTTAAACAAGTAATATGAGGTGACAGGCTAAGGAGTAATACATACCAAATCGAGTGACCTGTCATTATATATAAGAGAAAATGACTGGTATTCTTTCTCAGGCCGAGGATACCTCTGAAAAATTGCCTACAGAAATTAAACAAGCATATGATCAGATTTTGGATATCACAAGAAGGAGGGAAACAAGCTAAAGATTTGACGATCTACACTTATACCGGGTCTGTATATGAAACTGAAGTGCACCCATACTACTAACCAAGAGAGCTCTTTTCTGTGAAATTAATTGGCTCAGTCTGAGACTCTCAGACATCACATTGCATGAATACCCAAAATTACAAATAAAAGATGTAAAAAAATTGTGGTGATCATGACTTGAAATGCTTACTGTGCGTTGCCCAGGTACAATTCTAGATACATGGCTGAGTCTAAGTTGTTTCTCCTCTTTCCCGGAAAACCACAATAGAACAGATTCGTCCTGAAATAAAGGATGTGTCAGGGCATCTTACAAAAGTACTTAGTTGTATCAGGATTACCCTGCACAGAAATTATAGTCATCGACAACCCAAAAATATACAATGAGTCTTAGAGATATCATACACCAACATGCCACGTGTTAAATTATTGAGACTCAGAACATTTTGGACAAAACAAACCTCGATAGCTTTCACCAAGCAGAACAAGCTTCGAGTTCATCTTTGGATGATAAACACATAAGACTTACATAAAGTTAGAGGAACAAATTACTAGAACAAGTAATTTCATATTGCATGACATACACACTCGTCTCATGTGTTCAGAAATGCACAAGACACTCATATGGAAGCATAATACCTAGTATGTAGGTATAGAAAATAATGGTAAATGATACACAAAGACGATTACTTCAAATTCAAAATGCTCAACAAAATCTGCTCTACCAGCTATCATAGTCAACCGTATTAGAACAGCTTAGACATTGCATTGTGGAAGATCTAACTGAAGAAAATGTATATCTTAAAATGATGTGAAACTTACATTTGCCAATCTGAAGGGACAGAACTTTGGTTTCCCTCGACGTCCATACTTGAGCAAATATGCTCCTTTCTTCAGAGCAGTGATGGCCTAAGGTAAGAACAAGTCAATAAGTACAATTAAACTTATATTTGCTTATACTACTAGTTCAAATAGAAGTAATAAAAGCATGAGAACAGAAATTCACAATAAAAATAATAGAAAGGCAATGCAGATGCCGGAGTTGAAAATGATAAATCAACTAATACTATGGAAAAAGGGTCTTTTAAAAACCGAACACGGATATTCTTTTCTTTTGACAAGTGATGTTTAAAGATTGTCCAAAACAAGAATTTTCTCAATATCGCCAACAGCTGAGAGGAATATTGTAAATAATTTCACTAAGAAGAACAATCAACCTTCAAATCATTATATTATTATGGCCACGGCTTTGTAGGCGGACAAAAAAAAAATACCATAAAAACAAAAGATAAATTAAAAGGAAAGAACTCTGCAAGTTTCTATAGCAAAACCATTGAGGAAAAAAGAAGAAAAAATGTCCTTGATGGTTAGGTCCCTCATTGAATGATCTGGCAAGTCTATCACGAGTCCTGGTGCTTTTTTAGCATTTCTGACCATAAATTCCAAGTACAATACTATGATTTCGACTTTGCTCAGAACTCACTTATTTGGAGCGACAGATTTTGATGTTTTTGTCACAATGTCATCAACTGTCAACAGTTACATGGAGCGCTTCTCTTGCATGAAACTCGTTAGATGATTTCTAATTTGATGGTGACTAACCTATTGCTGCTTGGATATTAAAAGACTTCTAACACAGTAGAACAACATTCATCGGAGCTACAAGACTCACCAAACCTGTTCCTAAGGACTCTGAAATATACTTAAGCACTTTGCTACAAAGTATAGGCTAACTTATTTCCTTCACTTGATGCCTGTTATAAGCTATAACAAGGCAAAACATATTCCAAGCTTTAAGAGAACGGTTATATATAATAATACTCTCCAAGGTTTCTGAATTGTACAGTAATCATTTGTCTGAATACCTGATGTCTAAGATGTGAAAGATATACATTAAGCTCTACAATTAGGGCACCTTATGATCAAATACTGTTTCAGTAGTTTAATCCTTCATTTCTATATCCTGCACTCACTTTCTCCATCTGAAACTAGCTCAAATAAGTCCTTAATGAAAACAAGCTTCTATCTTAAGGAGGATATCATATCTAGGAGAATTTAAACTTAGGACTACATTTCATTAATACAAACAAAAAGTTGTCCATCTATCTCTAGAAACGTCTAAATCCTTAACCAATAAATCAAAAACCAGGTTTAATCAATCTTTTCAATCGATCTTAACATTAAAGTAACCAAAGAATTAAACAAATTAAGGAATTAATTACCTGCTCAATGTCTCTTTCTACAGGACCATCCCTAGCAGGATCCGTAGTCATCCTCTCTGCTCTCGACATCAGAAAATGACTTTACCAAACAATTTCTTACACTCTAATTGAATCAAATCATTAACCATACTCAAAATTAAACCCTGCCATTCATACGCCCATCCAACAACTCCAAAATCCATCCAAATTCACAAAATGTACTCAAAAGAACTCCCAGTTTATCATCAAAAATCGAAACAATCATCACTGATTCATCAAAATATTCAGTCAATCCATACACTCCCTCTCTCACTGATTAATCAGTCAACTACTAAAAACAACACTTCTCTCGAAATCCTGAAAAAATCCAACTCCAACCAAATTATTTGTTGCAGACAAGACTTCTTTGAAATCTTCCTCCAGAGAGTGAAAATGCCAATAAGATAAAAGAAAAAAACCTTATTAGGTTTTCGAAGAGAGATTCTCACTCAAAGTATGTGAAAAAAAAAGACCTCACTATTTTCAAGCTCGAGATTATCTGTCTTTTAGAGAAAAAATCGGAGCCGAAAACAGTATAAATGTGCGGAAATCGAGGGGAAAATATAACTAGAAAAGATCAGATATTATTGTTAGTTTCAGAGCTAATTTTGCAGAGAAAACTTACACAACTCAAAGAATTTCTATAAGAGAGAGAGATCTTTCACTGGTCGATCCAATAGAGAGAGAGAAAAAAAAAATCAGTCAAAATTATTAATTAAAAAAAAACAATAAAGGTATAAAACCCTTGTTTTCTCTTAAGCCAAGAACCTCAGAATATTAAAAAGAAAAATGAAAAATTAGAAAGTAACATGAACATGAACAAAATTAAAAAGGTACATAGTTTGGGATAATTACCTAAACACCACTAGCATCACTTTTTATTGTTCTTCCTAAGGATGCACAGGAACCGAGCCGGACTGACGGACCGTCCCGGAACCGGTGGAATCGTATCTGGTTTTGTACCGAACCGAGGAACGGGGTACAGGTACCGGTCCTAAAAATAGGAACTGAGGTTAGGGAGGTACAGATACACGGCCCTGACCTAGTCCCGTGCCGAACCGTACCGTCTGTACCGATTAGTTGTAGCCGTCAGATTTAGGGGATGATAGATCAATAATAACCGTTGGATTAAGTGGTGGTATATAAGCAAACATTATAGGGCTAGGGTTTCTATTCTCAATTTCGTTTCTTTTTTTCTTTCCGTCTCTCCTCTGTCTCTGAGAAGGAGAATAAGTGAAGAACTCTGTTGGATTACTCCTCTGTCTCGTTGATTGATATTGGTTTATGTCTCAATTCTTACTAAGAGGTAATCAGATGTTGCGGATTTTGATTTATTTTTTTTCAATTTAGGTTAACGTTTCTTCTAATCTGCATCTTCTTATTTGTGTACCTCTCTTTCATTATAATCATGTTTTCGTTGATGATTCGTGAATAATCAAGACAAAGCTTCGATGTGTAATCATTACTTTTGTGAAGTTTTGAATCTTTTGATCTTGAAAGCTATGTCTGATTATATTATGGTTTCACTTTCACATGGTAAGACAAAGGGAAAAGAAAGGAACTGAGCTGGATTAAGTATCAATAAGATTATCTAAGGGAGTGGAGAAAGAGAAGGAAAATGTTAGAGATTTGTTGTTGTTTTGGATTATGTTGTTCCTAATTCACTTTCTAGTGTCTAGTGCTAATCTTTGAATGGTAATGGTGTTGTTTTAGTAATTTGAGTACTTCTTTTTTTTTTTAATGAAATTAGGGTGTTAGTAATTGTTCTGATTTCTAATTTACATGATTGCTAGAAGTAGGTAGATAATTAGTTAGTTACTCAATCTTTTTGGTGTTGTCAAAGTGCATTTACTTGCAGTGATGCTCTAATTCTGTGGTTTTGTAACTTTTTTTTATAAAGTTAATATGGGTTAGGTGTTCCTACTAATTACAATTAGCAATCTGGGATTACGATTTGGTTCATTATACTGATGTTAGACTTTGTTGATGATGCTATATAAGTACCAAATAGTTAACTGCAATTACATGTTAGAGCAGGACAAGAATGACAAGTAGTTAGTTCTTATGTTTCATGAATCTTCTTATATTTCATCACCTCCATGTTTGTCTAAATAAAATGGATTTTATTGAAATGAAGAATCAATAGGTACTGAGAAGTTAATGTGAATAAGTTTTGTGTTGCTTAAAGTTTTAGGAATAGATAATCTTGATTTGTTTATCTGACTTGATCAAGTGTATTGTTGCAGGTAATCTTGATTAGTTGCTGAAATTTGTTATTGGACTAGAGACAGGCTAAGGAAGCCAATACAACTTGATCTTCTATCTGATTACATACCAGATGATGATGTTGAACTTGAAGAAGGTAACATACAATTATACAAACATATATTGATATACATATTACATTATTACTTGTGTTTGGCAGTAATAGATATAGACTAATAGTTACTAACTGCTATTATTTGTTTTTGCAGCGTTACTTGGTCCTATCAACAATAATGCCACCACCACAAGTGCTACTGACATGGATTAGAAGATCAAGATTCAAGACTTTGTATTTGTCATTGCCACCACTGTCCAGTCATTGCTATTGAAGCTCTAGCTGCATTGCTAGTTGTTCTTTTTTCAGATTTTCTCATTTTCAAGACTTAGTGTATGTGTTCGTGTGCTACTGCCTACTGCTACTTGTTCTTTTTCTGGATTTTCAAGACTTTAGTGTGTGTGTTTGTCACTTTGGTTTGCTAGTATTATTGCTACTTATTAGTTGATGCTTTGTTCTTTGATTGAGATATTACTTAATATATTGAAAAACAGGTAAAACAGGTACTTAGATTGTCTGGGAAAATGACAAAAATATATGTCTAGAAAAGTACCGACTGGTACCAGAACCGAGGTACAAGGTACAGGTACCGGTCCAAAATTTTGGAACCGAGACTAGGGAGGTACAGGTACTCGGTCTCGCCAAGAACCGAGCCGAACATAAGGTGATTTCCCCCCCGCACATGATTGGGACAACACGTGTGTATTATGATGGAAATAGTGGTCACGAAAAATCTTTTTCGGAAAAGCTGGGAGGAGGAGATGTGTCTTTTTCCTCTTTACCGGTAAGCACTGGCCACTCGGGTGTGAGTTTTGCGACCCATAGCCCTACCATCTCTTTGCTAACAACAGTCTGTATGGGTTGACTGGAAATGCTAACAACAGTATTTGCTCTAAATTTTCTAAAACCTTATTCCTTAACTGATTTTGTTTTGTTTCTTGGATTTATTGATAATATCTCTTAACCGCAAAAAATTATGTCGGGTTAGAGGAAATGATTTGTTTGATATAAGTATGGCTAATCAGCTATGTTATGGACTTTGTCGTGGCTAGCCAAGATCCCATGGGATATGGAAGGTATTCAACGGACTTGGCCAAGGTCTGGCCAAGTTGTATGAGCGTGGCAAGCTAAACCACGGACTTAACCGCAGTTGTCCAAGGTGTTATGAGCTTGGAAAGCTATGCCACGGACTTGGCCAAGGTCTGTTCAAATTGTTATGAGTTTTGCAAGCTATGTCATTGACTTGGTCAAGGACTGGCCAAGTTGTATGAGCATGATAAGCTATGCCACGGACTTGGCCGTAACTGGCCAAGTTATCAGGAGCTTCGCAAGCTATCCACAGACTTGGCCGCAGGTGGTCAAGTTGTTACGAGCTTGGCATGCTATGCCGCGGACTTGGCCGCAGCTGGCCAAGGTGTTATGAGAGATGTAATATGTGCCATGGACTTGGTTGTATCTATCCAAGGTGCCGTGATTTTTACGCCACTAACTATGACCTAACCATTGTGTGGTTATAGTTTAAGGTTTTGAATTATGCAGTTGTAGATGGTGGATTTTCAACAAAGGTCAAAATCGTAAAATTATGATACTGCATGTTTCTGACACGGCTTCAGGCATGTGACGGTTCATATGAATATGTTTCTCGAAAGGCCTCCACTAGCTGAGCGTTCGATGCCTCGCATTTCATCATGCCCTCTATGTAGAATAACATAATTGGGCGGTTCTCCCTATGATTGAGAACTTAACGCCTTCAGAACGTCGGTGATACTCGTTGTTCCCTGACTACATAGAGAGACCCCCCCTCTACACAGAAGAACGATTGGGTGGTTCTCCGTAAGATTGAGAGCATTAACGCCTTCAGGACGTCGGTGATACTCATTGTTCCATGACTATGTAGAGAGACCGTGTATAGATTCAGGCAGTTCTCCATATATGATTGTTGAGAGGGAAAAACGCCTTCATGACGTCGGCAACACTCGCTGTTCCCTGACTATGCACCTTTCAGAATGGTTATGACGCTTTAACTGGCTAATATCTCTTCTGTAATACATTAATTCTACCATGACATTCACCACTGAATTCCTAGAAGATAATTTATTCTATCTCATTACTCTGCTTTCGTGATCGAATCCACGGCTGATCTCATGGAATAGTAATAGATAATCTCGTTACTCCGATTTCATGATCCAATCCACAGCTGATCTCATGGAATGGTAATAGATAATTTTATTACTCCGATTCTGTAGTCGAATCCACGATCCTATGGGATGGTAATGCTCATTTTATTATTCTGAATCCATGGTCGAATCCACGGATGATTTTATGGATTGATAATAAATAACTACTCACCTTTATTACTTAGTTTCATGAATCATTCTCCACTGAATTTCATAGATTAGCAATAAATACTCAACAACCGGGCATCTGGACCATCACTGAGTAAGCCCCAAGAAAATGGTGCAAGTGTACTCGACAATAATGCACGACCGAGCGCCCAAATGCACGAACGAGCATTCGAAAATATGGACAAACGAGGAATCCTACACAAAATAGGAGAGAGAAAATATAATATTAAAATATTAAAAAGGCGCACAGGGACCGGGTCCACCGGCCGGCCATGCCCTAGCCGTGGCCGGTCCCCATGCCTCTTCCATTATATTTTATTATTTTATTATTTTCATGAACTCATGAAAACTCCTTCATTCTAGCAACTTTCCTTGTTTGAGCAAAAAAACTCATGGTTTCTCCATATTTTCACGGTTTCATGAAAAATAATAAAAATAGGAAAAGGTGTCGCGGGACCAGGCTACCTGGTCGGCCGGCCATGCCCTAGCATAGTCGTTCCCACACCTTACAATCCTTAATCTTTCATAATTATTATTTCCCTCATCTCATGAAACTCCTCAGTTTGAGCAAAAATCATGGTTTCTTCATATTTTCTCAAATATTACTCAAACCGTGAAAAATCCAAAAAGTCAAATGGTCACATGACCGACTAGGCTATTCACTGAAAATATTAAGATATCATTATTTTAATATTCTCAAAAATTGATGAAACGAGCAAAGTTCTACTTTGCTCATTCGAGCAAAATCAAGAATTTCAGTCAAAGATCAAACTCTTCTAAAAATTCAACATAATTCTCAAACGCACACCAGAAAATACCGAAACTCTCAGGACTAAGAAACAACCATTGTGGTGACACGGGCATGCTCCCTTGACCGACCAAGGGCGGCCCTAAGGCTTGCAAGGATCCGGTTCCACACGTTTTCATAATTCTTACCTAATTTTGCACAATCGCTCATACTGTGTCCAAACGTTTTCCAACCAACTTGGAATTTTCTCAAACGACCATCAGCTGGTCCAACGACCACGAAGAGCCAGTCCCATGCCCTCTTGGTCGGTCCCTCGCTTCTCCATAAATTAGGTTTTATCACCTGATGCTCAATCGAGCACTATTTCAATATAAATGATCAAACCTGCATTTGATCATTCTTCCATCAATTAGTCAACGCCATGATGCATGCTCACACGAACACTTGGGAACCACCTGGACGTCCATCATCCCGTGTGGTCGATACCTCTATCACTCGTGACCTATTTTCAGCGATTCATCAATTGACCAACAATTGATCAAAAAATTAGGGTTTCGAATAAACGCTCCACAAATCATCATTCTGAGCAAGTTTCAAACACTAATTAATTTATGTTGATTCAGCAATCAACATATGGATTAATCATATAATATTTGGTAGTCTACCAATATTTTAATTAATATTTTATTGGGTCACGTCACCAATAAGTAATTCGTCGAATCGAGCAATATTTGCTCAGTTTCTCGAATATTGATCCAACTATCAATATTCAGTAACTTATCAGTAAGTCGTCGAATTCAGCAATACTTGCTCAGTTGCTCGAATATTGATCCAACTATCAATATTCAGTAATGTATCAGTAATTCGTCGAACTGAGCAATACTTGCTCAGTTGCTCGAATATTGAACCAACTATTAATATTTAGTAATTTATCAATATTTAGTAATTCGTCGAATAGAGCAATACTTGCTCAGTTGCTTGAACATTGATCCAACTATCAATATTCAGTAATTTATCAGTAATTCGTCGAATTGAGCAATACTTGCTCAGTTGCTCGAATATTGATCCAACTATCAATATTCAGTGATTTGTCGAATTGAGAAATAAATTCTCAGTTGCTTGAATATTGATCCAACTATCAATATTCAATAATTCATCGAATCGATGCTCAGTCGTCGAATTTATAATCTTTGCTAATACGTGCAATGCCAACATCATTCAAAGAACTACGTCTCAACAAACATGTTCGATCCGTGAATCACTGAGCATTCGTCACTCATGCTAAATTCAACAAAACCTAGAATCATTGTCTAAATAGTCAACAATTGACTAACTAAATACACGTATGTCATGCAGACTCCACGATTCGTGAGACATCAATCACATCACATGGGGGGATATCAATTAGGGTTTTGGTCTGGCGGACCATGGCACGTGGATTCATCCACGATGAGAAATGTGAGTAAGTCGTGCAAACAGTTGAAGGAGTTAGTAAAGTAGTGGGTGGACGGTTAACCAAGTATCCGCACAACCTGGAACTGGTTTCACTACGATTTCCCACTTTCCCACTCTTTCACTCAAGAAACCGTCACACTTACATGGATCAAGGTGTTTACTATTCTGACAATATAAATAAGTCTCTTAATATATGATTGAAGGGACAACATTCGTCTACACATAATTTTTCGAGCAATTACTCTCAAGAATTTATCAATCTACCAAAACTTATTTGAACTCATCATTCACAGAAAACTTGCAGAAACCTTCAACACTTCCACAATCCTTGATCATCATTGATCCCACACAATTATCATCTTCTCTCCTACAGATGAACCCATCTCCCTTTTTGCGACCGAATTGACTCTGGAACGGCCATTGACTTGGTTTAGGTCGGAGTCCTACAGATTGATCTCTCAAATCTAAGCACTCCCTTTGCAGTGTATCTGGGTAAGGTTGAACAATTTGCTCGGTTGAGGAGTCTCAACAACACGCTCGTCTCTTAAATTCCCTAAAACTAGCAAATCGTTTTCCCTATCTACAGATTGGCGACCACAGTGGGAGATTAATCTCTCGGTTGCAATCTCAAATTTTCACAAGATGGTTGGTCTTAGGTCTAACTCAACTACTTCAAATGCCAGTCAGAATCTTTCGAATGGAAATGTTCCTCCTTCCAACACTCCATCCAATGGAACGGTCGACGCAGAAATCCCGACCTTCATCGAGTTAGCACGAGTACAGGAGATTCGTACAAGGAACATGGACTTGGTGAAAGAGACGCTGAACAACATATTGAATTTCCTCGTCAGACTGACATTATATTTGAGCGGTGCCCCTACTTAAGAAATTCCGACGCTGATGGCTAATCCCTCAACCGATGATCATCCTCGAGCCAACATCTTCACCACTTATGAAAAGCCGGTGGAACAGGAGGTCACACATTTAATTGAGAATATATGTGAACTCCTGCATTTTTCCAGATATCAACGTACGAACACGTTTACCGCACTCAACAAAATATCAACTGACGCGCGAATAGTTCCATCATCTCTGGTGGTTGAACAAGTGTCATGGTATCTGAATCTTCGATCAATAACATCACCTTCACTGAGGAAGACCGAATGACGGGGGAAGGACATAACCGACCCCCGTTCTTAACTGCTTCTATTAAGAATTCCGAATTCAGGAGAGTTCTCATCGATAGAAGTGCTTCTACAAATCTCATCACTATGAAGACTCTCAAGGAGGCCAAAGTTCTGCAAAGCAAGATCGTTCATCATACCGTATTGATGACGGGTTTTGAGGGAAACCGGAGTCACACATATGGGTATGTCTATGTGGATCTGAAAGTAGGGCCAATTCAATCCACTGTCAAGTTTCATGTGATCGAGAAATACCCTGATTATCACATGATACTCGGAAGATCGTGGCTTCATGACAATAAGGTTGTCCCTTAGACATACCATCAATGTATGAAAGCTTTGCTCAACAACAAAATTGTCCGCATTGCAGCTTCAATGTCTCCTTATGCTCCGGTTTATGATGTTGAGTTCCTGAAACCTCCAAAGAGCATCCCCGAACCTCCAAGCAATATTTATGGTACTCCACTCCCAATTTGGAAATCTATTGAGAAAACTGACAAACCAATATCAACATATGCTAAATCCATCAAACCGTCTACCCCACCGCTCAAGCGTCGTCGGGGTCAAGGAACAACTCATAAGAAATCCGATTTTATTACTGATTAAGATGCGGAAGGGAGAGTCATTTATTTCTGTCGAAAAGATTAGCAATTAACAGGGGAGGTCGATGAAAAGTCTCCCCACCCTGAAGAATCATGCCAGAGTGAGCAATCGCCCGATGAAGAAATTCGAGATGCACCACGACAGCTGCAAGATGGTACGGATTCCATAACTGACGATCTTGAAACTATCAACATCGGAACAGACGAAAACCTAAGGCCGATTTTATTCAGTTCTGCTCTCTCATTTGAGGAACGAGAAGGATTGATAGGTCTGTTGAAAGAGTATCAAGATATATTTGCCATGACATATGAAGAGAAGCCCGACCTAGATGACAAACTGGTCACTCATTATCTCCACATCACTCCCGGATCCAAACCTGTCAAGCAACCGCCCAGGCAGTTTATACATGAGGTTGAGGAACAAATCAAAGAGGAGATCCAAAAATTACTAACAGCAGGATTCATCAAATCCATTCAACATCCAACGTGGCTGGCGAATATTGTCCCAGTCAAGAAGAAAAATGTCCAGATCCGATGTTGTATGGATTTCAGGAACCTGAACAAGTGTTTCCCTAAGGATGACTTTCCATTTCCAAACATTGATATGCTTGTTGATGCAACCATAGGTCATGACATTCATGGATGGTTACAGTGGATACAAACAGATCAAAATGTACGAGCATGATGCTAACAAGACCGTGTCCCGAACTCCCATTAGAAACTTTCACTACACAGTGATGCCTTTTATCCTGAAGAATGCAGGAGCCACTTATCAGCGAGCCATGACTGCAATATTCCATGACATGATGCACAAGCAAGTAGAAGACTACGTTGATGATGTGGTGGTGAAATCGAATACTCGAGCATCCCACATAGACATTCTGAGGAAGGCCTTTGAAATATGTAGAGAATACAAACTAAAGATGAATCCTCTGAAGTGCGCTTTTGGTGTCTCTTCTAGAAAGTTCTTTGGATTTCTGATTACTGCAGAAGGAATCAAGGTCGATCCAGACAAGACGAAAGCCATTACTACCACGCCTCCTCCACGAACTGTGAAAGAGCTCCAGAGTTTCATGGGAAAGGTAAACTATATTCAACGTTTCATTCCCGGACTAGCTCAACTCATTGCTTCATACACTCCTTTGCTGAATAAAGGAGCAAGTTTTACATGGAAAACCGTTCAACAAAAAGCGTTCCATAAAATACAACAGATATTACTATCACCTGCTGTCATGAAATCTCCGGTGCAAGGACGACCACTAATATTTTACGCGGCCTCCAGTGATGTTGTTATTGGAGCACTCCTCGCTCAAGAAGACGAAGAAGGCATCGAACGTCCGATCTATTATTTCAGTCGCACAATGAGGGATGCCCAACTCCGATACCCGAAGGCTGAAAGAGCGTGCCTAACATTGGTTCACGCAATTTATAGATTCAGGCATTATCTTTTGTCAAACAGAGTTGTGCTGGTGGCCAAAGTTGATCCTATAAAGTTCTTACTGTTGAAGCCTGCTTTGATTGGAAGACCGGAAAAGTGGCTACTTCAGATGTTAGAGTTTTACATAGCATGTGTCCCACCTAAAGCAATTGAGGGACAAGCAGTTGCAGACTTACTTGCTGCTTTCCCTGGAGAAGACATCACGATGCTACATGAATAAGTGCCCGGTGAATTTCCAGAAATCTCAATCATTCAGGAAGAAACATGGATATTGTACTTTGATGGGTCCGCCACTCCAAGCAATGATACTGGAGGTGCGGGCATTGTACTAGTATCTCCATCGGGTGAAGTATTCTCGCATTCATTCAAGATGGATTTCCACTGCACCAACAATTCGGCAGAATATGAAGCTTTCCTCCTGGGATTATCTTTAGCCAAGCAAGCAGGAGCGATGCACCTGGAGATAAGAGTAAACTCAAAGTTACTGGTCAATCAAATGAATGGCGTGACTCTCTCAAAGAAGTAACACTCGCTCCATTCATGGATGAAGCACAAAGACTATTAGCTTATTTCTCTGATGCAACAATTGTGCATACTGGACGCACCAACAACAGACACGCTGACTGCCTAGCGACTCTTGCGTCCAAGCTGAAGTTTGAAGGGTCAGAGAAATCCATCAATGTGGAAAGACGTTCTGTATCATCTACCTGGCTTACTCAAGTTGAAGATGCTCAATCAAGCGAGTGGCGGGCACCAATCATTCATGAATCGAGCAGTTCTCTTACAGAAGGGAGAATAAACCTCAAGGAGTTGAAGCACTTTTTTCTGCTGCATGGAGCATTATATTATCGCAATCCTGATGGATCCTTGTCACGATGCCTTGGAGATGAAGAAGCAAGCGAGCAACTCAAACGCATACATTAGGAAATACGCGGAAAAACCCTGGTAATCACACTTTACAGAAGGCTTCAAAGACTCGGGTACTATTGGCTTTCCATGGAGGCTCAGTCGAGAAAGTTACAAGGGTCTTGTCCCAATTGTCAGACACCACCTCATCATTTGGAGATTCTAACAATTCACCACACTGGGACTGGAGAGAACCTTACATAAAATATCTTCGTGACAACGATCTACCGTCAGAGAAGAAAGGAGCGATCAAACTCGTCCAGAGGGTCAAACTTTTTGTCTACTTGGAAGGGATTTTGTATCGCAAAAGCTTTGGTGGGAACCTCCTGAGATGCTTGGCCGAGCATGAAATTTCTACAATCTTGAAAGAGATGCACGAAGGTGAACACCAAGAAAATAAGAAATTGTTTCTCCAAATCCATGATAAATATTATTGGCCAACCATGGAAGACGATGCAGCTGCCTATGTTCGGAGATGTCATCAATGCCAAGTTCATGGTAACCTCATTCACACTCCTTGTCTTCCACTACATTCCGTGAGCAGTCCATGGCCCTACTGGATATCATTGGAAAAATCAATCCAGCATCTTCGAAGCAGCATGAATACATCATCACAGCAACAGAGTACTTCACCAAATGGGTCGAGGCTACTACTCTTCGAAGCACTAGTGGAGTCACAATTACATCTTTCATCAAAGAGTACATCATATGCAGATTCGGCGTTCCTAAACATATCATCACGGATAATGGAACCCTTTTTTCCAACAAACATGTTGCATAATTGCTCGAGGAATACGAAATAAAACATATTTTCCCACACCATATTATCCCCAAGGAAATGGACAAGCGGAGAGCACCAACAAAACCTTGATCCGGATTCTCAGTCGGACAGTTCATGACAATCCACGAACGTGGCATGAAGAATTACCCATGGCTTTGTGGGCCTACCGCACCGCACCGAGAAGCTCAATTGGGACTTCACCGTATTCTCTCGTCTATGGCGTTGATGCTATTCTCCCCGCTGAAATCAAGATTCCCTCTGCAAGAATCACATCGTCCAGTGGAGTGCAGTGGGATGAACCTGAAGTGTCTAATTCAAGAATTGCTGAATTGGACATGCTCGATCCAAGAAGGGCCAAGGTGGAAAAATACGTGGAAACCTACAAACAAAGGGTTTCCAAGGCATACAACAAAAATGGTAATCCTCGACTCTTACCTATTTATGGTTTCACAAACTTAGTGATAACAGCGTAAAACTCCGAAAATTTGCTCGTTCTTTCAAACCTGCAAATCCGAGAAAAACTTATCATTTAAGAGTCAACACTGACTTTTCATGAAACTATGAACAATTCACATAAACTCTTCATGTGAACGTTCCATGATTTTATGCCGCAAACACACATCATAAAATCATAAAATACAATTGTTTATCTCTAACAATTACTCAAAAATTGCTATTTGATTTTTTTTATCATTTTTTTTTTGCGTGAGTTAATAATAAAACAAAAACTTTATTTTTGCTCAAACGAGCATTCGTCTATGAAACGAGGGTATTTTCTATTTTTACAAGGGTCCACATATTCCAAATAAAATTTTGAAAGTTTACAAATAAATTTTATCATGCGATGCAGGTCTTTCAAAATCTCTCTAACTCTAGGGATTATTGTTTATTACTTCTACTACGAACGAACCTAAATTCCTAAAAGTATTTGTGAAAGTTCACACTTTGAAAATAATATTTTGACTTTCATGAAACCTCATAAACAATTTTCTCTACTGCAACTAGACCATGTCTACTCAATAATTTATGTATCTCTTTCATATTAGGGATTTTTGCTTGTTTATTAAACTAACGAACAAACGGGCATACATACGTTTTCTAAACAAATTCTTCATATAACCTACACATGCATGAACACTTTTGGATTTTTTGTTTTCAAAGAACTCATGAACAAACTAAACATACAACAAAAAAAAACATCCCAGACTTACCTGTCCGGCCGGCTGCGACCGGTGTCCGGCGGAAATTCTTTTCTCCTCTTGTTGCTCGCCTGAGAGTGGTGAAGAAGGTGCTTGGTCGGTTAGTCAAAATTTTTTTAGGGTTTCTTCCCTTTTATATCAAATTTATTTATAAAACCTAATAAAACATGGGTTTCCTTTTTTGGGTTCGGGCCCGTAAATAATAAACGACCAAAATTGGACTTTTGACCGACCAAATCAGCGGTGCCTCATGTCTCCGCGCTCACGAGATGACACTCTATCTTGCTATCAGGGTCCTCACCTGAAAATTTGCTCGTACATGACACCATTGGAGCAAATCGGGGATTTTGAAAATACCTCTGTACAACTGAGTTCAAACACTGATCTCTTCGACTGAAAATCACCATTTAATGTTTACCGCGAGACATGACTGCCCCTCACTAAGCAGGGGACTTAATGTAGATGGTGGATTTTCAACAAAGGTCAAAATTGTAAAATCATGATAGTGCATGTTTCTGACACCGCTTCAGGCATGTGACGATTTATATTTTACGAGCCATGATGAATATGTTTCTCGAAAGGCCTCCATTAGCTGAGCGTTCGATACCTCGCATTTCATTATGCCCTCTATGTAGAATAACATAATTGGACGGTTCTCCGTATGATTGAGAACTTAACGCCTTCAGGACGTCGGTGATACTCGTTGTTCCCTGACTACGTAGAGAGACCCCCCTCTACATAGAAGAATGATTGGTCGGTTCTCCGTAATATTGAGAGCATTAACGCCTTCAGGACGTCGGTGACACTCACTGTTCCATGACTATGTAGAGAGACCGTGTATAGATTCAGGCGGTTCTCTATACATGATAATTGAGAGGGAAAAACACCTTCAAGACGTCGGTGACACTCGTTTTTCCCTGACTATGAACCTTTCAGAATGGGTATGACTCTTTAACTGGCTAATATCCCTTCTGTAATAGATTAATTCTACCGTGACATTCACCACTAAATTATTCTATCTCACTACTCCGATTTCGTGATCGAATCCACAGCTGATCTTATGGAATGGTAATAGATAATCTGGTTACTCCGATTTCATGATTGAATCCATGGCTGATCTCATGGAATGGTAATAGATAATTTTATTACTCCGATTCTATAGTCGAATCCACGATCTTATGGGATGGTAATGCTTATTTTATTGTTCCGAATCCATGGTCGAATCCACGACTGGTTCTATGGATCGATAATAAATACCTACTCACCTTTATTACCCAGTTTCATGAATCATTCTCCACTGAATTTCATATATTAGTAATAAATACTCAACAACCGGGAATCTGGGCCATCACTAAGTAAGCCCCAAGAAAATGGTGCAAGTGTACTCGACAATGATGCACGACCGAGCACCCGAATGCACGAACAAACATTCGAAAATATGGAAAATGAGGAATCCTACACAAAATAGGAGAGAGAAAATAATAATATTAAAATAATAAAGAGGGGCCAGAGGCCGGGCCCACCGGAAGGCCGGCCACGCCCTAGCCGTGGACGGTCCCCATGCCTCTTCCATTATTTTCCTTATTTTATTATTTTCATGAACTCATGAAAACTCCTTCATTCTAGCAACTTTCCTTGTTTGAGAAAAACTCATGGTTTCTCCATATTTTCACGGTTTCATAAAAAATAATAAAAATAGGGAAATGTGTCGCGGGACCGGGCTACCTGGACGGCCGGCCATGCCTTAGCCGTGGCCGGTCCCGCACATTAAAATCCCTAATCTTTCATAATTATTATTTCCCTCATCTTATGAAACTCCCAAGTTTGAGCAAAAATCATGGTTTCTTCATATTTTCTCAAATATTGCTCAAACCGTGAAAAAGCCAAAAAGTCAAATGGTCACATGACCGACTAGGCTATTCACGAAAAATATTAAAATATCATTATTTTAATATTCTCAAAAATTGATGAAACGAGCAAAGTTATACTTTGCTTATTCGAGCAAAATCTAGAATTTCAGTCAAAGATCAAACTCTTCTGAAAATTCAACACATTTCTCAAACGCGCACACGAAAATACTGAAACTCTTAGGACTGAGACATAGGCATGCTCCCTTGACCGACCAAGGGAGGGCCTAAGGCTTGCAAGGAGCCGGTCCCACACGTTTTCATAATTTTGACCTAACTTTACGCAATCGCTCATACTAGGTCCAAACTCTTTCCAACCAACTTGGAATTTGCTCAAACGACCATCAGCTAGTTCAACGACCACCAAGGGACGGTCTCATGCCCTCTTGGTCGGTCCCTCGCTTCTCCATAAATTAGGTTTTATCACCTGATGCTCAATCGAGCACTATTTCAATAAATTTTTAAACCTACATTTAATCATTCTTCCATCAATTGGTCAACAAATCATGATGCATGCTCCCACGAGCACTCGGGCATCACCTGGACGTCCATCATCCCGTGTGGTCGGTCCCTCTATCATTCATGACCTATTTTCAGCGATTCATCAATTGATCAAAAAATTAGGGTTTCGAATAAACGCTCCACAAATCATCATTCTGAGCAAGATTCAAACACTAATGAATTTATGTTGATTCAGCAATCAACATCTGTATTAATCATATAATATTTGGTAGTCTACCAATATTTTAATTAATATTTTATTGGATCACGTCACCAATAAGTAATTCGTCGAATCGAGCAATACTTGCTCAGTTGCTCGAATCTTGATCCAACTATCAATAATCAGTAACTTATCAGTAATTCGTCGAATTGAGCAATACTTGCTCAGTTGCTCGAATATTGATCCAACTATCAATATTCAGTAATTTATCAATAATTCGTCGAACTGAGCAGTACTTGCTCAGTTGCTCGAATATTGACCCAACTATCAATATTCAGTAATTTATTAATATTCAGTAATTCGTCGAATCGAGAAATACTTGCTTAGTTGCTCGAATATTGATCCAACTATCAATATTCGGTAATTTATCAGTAATTCGTCGAATTGAGCAATACTTGCTCAGTTGCTCGAATATTGATCCAACTATCAATATTCAGTGATTTGTCGAATTGAGCAATACTTGCTCAGTTGCTTGAATATTGATCCAACTATCAATATTCAATAATTCATCAAATCGATGCTCAGTCGTCGAATTTACAATCTTTGCTAATACGCGCAATGTCAACATCATTCAAAGAACTACGTCTCAACAAACATGTTTGATTCGTGAATCACTGATCATTCGTCACTCATGCGCAATTCAACAAAACCTAGACTCATTGTCTAAAAAGTCAACAATTGACTAATTAAATACACGTCGCCATGCAGACTCCACGATTCGTGAGACATCAATCACATCACATGGGGGGATATCAATTAGGGTTTTGGTCTGGCGGATTACGACATGTGGATTAATCCAAGATGAGAAATGTGAGTAAATCGTGTAAACGGTTGAAGGAGTTAGCAAAGTTGTGGGTGGACGGTTAACCAAGTCTCCACAAGACCTGGAACTGGTTTCACCACGATTTACCACTTTCCCACTCTTTCACTCAAGAAACCGTCACACTTACACGGATCAAGGTTTTTACTATTCTGACAATATAAATTAGTCTTTGAATCAATGATTGAAGGGACAACATTCATCTACACGGAATTTTTCGAGGATTTACTCTCAAGAATTCATCAATCTACCAGAACTTATTCGAACTCATCAGTTCACAGAAAACTTGCAGAAACCTTCAACACTTCCACAATCCTTGATCATCATTGATACCACACAATTCTCAGCTTCCCTCCTAACAGCATGATTCATAAAATCCATTCAACATCCAACGTGGCTGGCGAATATTGTCCTAGTCAAGAAGAAAAATGTCCAGATCCGATGTTGTATGGATTTCAGGAACCTGAACAAGTGTTTCCCGAAGGATGACTTTCCATTTCCAAACATTGATATGCTTGTTGATGCAACCAGTGGTCATGACATTCATGGATGGTTACAGTGGATACAAACAGATCAAAATGTACGAGCATGATGCTAACAAGACCGTGTCCCGAACTCCCATTAGAAACTTTTACTACACAGTGATGCCTTTTATCCTGAAGAATGCAGGAGCCACTTATCAGCGAGCCATGACTGCAATATTCCATGACATGATGCACAAGCAAGTAGAAGACTACGTTGATTATGTGGTGGTGAAATCGAATACTCGAGCATCCCACATAGACATTCTGAGGAAGGCCTTTGAAATATGTAGAGAATACAAACTAAAGATGAATCCTCTGAAGTGCGCTTTTGGTGTCTCTTCTAGAAAGTTCTTTGGATTTCTGATTACTGCAGAAGGAATCAAGGTCGATCCAGACAAGACGAAAGCCATTACTACCACGCCTCCTCCACGAACTGTGAAAGAGCTCCAGAGTTTCATGGGAAAGGTAAACTATATTCAACGTTTCATTCCCGGACTAGCTCAACTCATTGCTTCATACACTCCTTTGCTGAATAAAGGAGCAAGTTTTACATGGAAAACCGTTCAACAAAAAGCGTTCCATAAAATACAACAGATATTACTATCACCTGCTGTCATGAAATCTCCGGTGCAAGGACGACCACTAATATTTTACGCGGCCTCCAGTGATGTTGTTATTGGAGCACTCCTCGCTCAAGAAGACGAAGAAGGCATCGAACGTCCGATCTATTATTTCAGTCGCACAATGAGGGATGCCCAACTCCGATACCCGAAGGCTGAAAGAGCGTGCCTAACATTGGTTCACGCAATTTATAGATTCAGGCATTATCTTTTGTCAAACAGAGTTGTGCTGGTGGCCAAAGTTGATCCTATAAAGTTCTTACTGTTGAAGCCTGCTTTGATTGGAAGACCGGAAAAGTGGCTACTTCAGATGTTAGAGTTTTACATAGCATGTGTCCCACCTAAAGCAATTGAGGGACAAGCAGTTGCAGACTTACTTGCTGCTTTCCCTGGAGAAGACATCACGATGCTACATGAATAAGTGCCCGGTGAATTTCCAGAAATCTCAATCATTCAGGAAGAAACATGGATATTGTACTTTGATGGGTCCGCCACTCCAAGCAATGATACTGGAGGTGCGGGCATTGTACTAGTATCTCCATCGGGTGAAGTATTCTCGCATTCATTCAAGATGGATTTCCACTGCACCAACAATTCGGCAGAATATGAAGCTTTCCTCCTGGGATTATCTTTAGCCAAGCAAGCAGGAGCGATGCACCTGGAGATAAGAGTAAACTCAAAGTTACTGGTCAATCAAATGAATGGCGTGACTCTCTCAAAGAAGTAACACTCGCTCCATTCATGGATGAAGCACAAATACTATTAGCTTATTTCTCTGATGCAACAATTGTGCATACTGGACGCACCAACAACAGACACGCTGACTTCCTAGCGACTCTTGCGTCCAAGCTGAAGTTTGAAGGGTCAGAGAAATCCATCAATGTGGAAAGACGTTCTGTATCATCTACCTGGCTTACTCAAGTTGAAGATGCTCAATCAAGCGAGTGGCGGGCACCAATCATTCATGAATCGAGCAGTTCTCTTACAGAAGGGAGAATAAACCTCAAGGAGTTGAAGCACTTTTTTCTGCTGCATGGAGCATTATATTATCGCAATCCTGATGGATCCTTGTCACGATGCCTTGGAGATGAAGAAGCAAGCGAGCAACTCAAACGCATACATTAGGAAATACGCGGAAAAACCCTGGTAATCACACTTTACAGAAGGCTTCAAAGACTCGGGTACTATTGGCTTTCCATGGAGGCTCAGTCGAGAAAGTTACAAGGGTCTTGTCCCAATTGTCAGACACCACCTCATCATTTGGAGATTCTAACAATTCACCACACTGGGACTGGAGAGAACCTTACATAAAATATCTTCGTGACAACGATCTACCGTCAGAGAAGAAAGGAGCGATCAAACTCGTCCAGAGGGTCAAACTTTTTGTCTACTTGGAAGGGATTTTGTATCGCAAAAGCTTTGGTGGGAACCTCCTGAGATGCTTGGCCGAGCATGAAATTTCTACAATCTTGAAAGAGATGCACGAAGGTGAACACCAAGAAAATAAGAAATTATTTCTCCAAATCCATGACAAATATTATTGGCCAACCATGGAAGACGATGCAGCTGCCTATGTTCGGAGATGTCATCAATGCCAAGTTCATGGTAACCTCATTCACACTCCTTGTCTTCCACTACATTCCGTGAGCAGTCCATGGCCCTACTGGATATCATTGGAAAAATCAATCCAGCATCTTCGAAGCAGCATGAATACATCATCACAGCAACAGAGTACTTCACCAAATGGGTCGAGGCTACTACTCTTCGAAGCACTAGTGGAGTCACAATTGCATCTTTCATCAAAGAGTACATCATATGCAGATTCGGCGTTCCTAAACATATCATCACGGATAATGGAACCCCTTTTTCCAACAAACATGTTGCATAATTGCTCGAGGAATACGAAATAAAACATATTTTCCCACACCATATTATCCCCAAGGAAATGGACAAGCGGAGAGCACCAACAAAACCTTGATCCGGATTCTCAGTCGGACAGTTCATGACAATCCACGAACGTGGCATGAAGAATTACCCATGGCTTTGTGGGCCTACCGCCCCGCACCGAGAAGCTCAATTGGGACTTCACCGTATTCTCTCGTCTATGGCGTTGATGCTATTCTCCCAGCTGAAATCAAGATTCCCTCTGCAAGAATCACATCGTCCAGTGGAGTGCAGTGGGATGAACCTGAAGTGTCTAATTCAAGAATTGCTGAATTGGACATGCTCGATCCAAGAAGGGCCAAGGTGGAAAAATACGTGGAAACCTACAAACAAAGGGTTTCCAAGGCATACAACAAAAATGGTAATCCTCGACTCTTACCTATTTACGGTTTCACAAACTTAGTGATAACAGCGTAAAACTCCGAAAATTTGCTCGTTCTTTCAAACCTGCAAATCCGAGAAAAACTTATCATTTAAGAGTCAACACTGACTTTTCATGAAACTATGAACAATTCACATAAACTCTTCATGTGAACGTTCCATGATTTTATGCCGCAAACACACATCATAAAATCATAAAATACAATTGTTTATCTCTAACAATTACTCAAAAATTTCTATTTGATTTTTTTTATCATTTTTTTTTTTGCGTGAGTTAATAATAAAAAAAAAACTTTATTTTTGCTCAAACGAGCATTCGTCTATGAAACGAGGGTATTTTCTATTTTTACAAGGGTCCACATATTCCAAATAAAATTTTGAAAGTTTACAAATAAATTTTATCATGCGATGCAGGTATTTCAAAATCTCTCTAACTCTAGGGATTATTGTTTATTACTTCTACTACGAACGAACCTAAATTCCTAAAAGTATTTGTGAAAGTTCACACTTTGAAAATAATATTTTGACTTTCATGAAACCTCATAAACAATTTTCTCTACTGAAACTAGACCATGTCTACTCAATAATTTATGTATCTCTTTCATATTAGGGATTTTTGCTTGTTTATTAAACTAACGAACAAACGGGCATACATACGTTTTCTAAACAAATTCTTCATATAACCTACACATGTATGAACACTTTTGGATTTTTTGTTTTCAAAGAACTCATGAACAAACTAAACATACAACAAAAAAAAATATCCCAGACTTACCTGTCCGGCCGGCTGCGACCGGTGTCCGGCGGAAATTCTTTTCTCCTCTTGTTGCTCGCCTGAGAGTGGTGAAGAAGGTGCTTGGTCGGTTAGTCAAAAATTTTTTAGGGTTTCTTCCCTTTTATATCAAATTTATTTATAAAACCTAATAAAACATGGGTTTCCTTTTTTGGGCTCGGGCCCGTAAATAATAAACGACCAAAATTGGACTTTTGACCGACCAAATCAGCGGTGCCTCATGTCTCCGCGCTCACGAGATGACACTCTATCTTGCTATCAGGGTCCTCACCTGAAAATTTGCTCGTACATGACACCATTGGAGCAAATCGGGGATTTTGAAAATACCTCTGTACAACTGAGTTCAAACACTGATCTCGTCGACTGAAAATCACCATTTAATGTTTACCGCGAGACATGACTGTCCCTCACTAAGCAGGGGACTTAATGTATATGGTGGATTTTCAACAAAGGTCAAAATTGTAAAATCATGATAGTGCATGTTTCTGACACCGCTTCAGGCATGTGACGATTCATATTTTACGAGCCATGATGAATATGTTTCTCGAAAGGCCTCCATTAGCTGAGCGTTCGATACCTCGCATTTCATCATGCCCTCTATGTAGAATAACATAATTGGACGGTTCTCCGTATGATTGAAAACTTAACGCCTTCAGGACGTCGGTGATACTCGTTGTTCCCTGACTACGTAGAGATACCCCCCTCTACATAGAAGAATGATTGGTCGGTTCTCCGTAATATTGAGAGCATTAACGCCTTCAGGACGTCGGTGACACTCACTGTTCCATGACTATGTAGAGAGACCGTGTATAGATTCAGGCGGTTCTCTATACATGATAATTGAGAGGGCAAAACACCTTCAAGACGTCGGTGACACTCGTTGTTCCCTGACTATGAACCTTTCAGAATGGGTATGACGCTTTAACTAGCTAATATCCCTTCTGTAATAGATTAATTCTACCGTGACATTCACCACTAAATTATTCTATCTCACTACTCCGATTTCGTGATCGAATCCACAGCTGATCTTATGGAATGGTAATAGATAATCTGGTTACTCCGATTTCATGATTGAATCCATGGCTGATCTCATGGAATGGTAATAGATAATTTTATTACTCCGATTCTATAGTAGAATCCACGATCTTATGGGATGGTAATGCTTATTTTATTATTCCGAATCCATGGTCGAATCCACGACTGGTTCTATGGATCGATAATAAATACCTACTCACCTTTATTACCCAGTTTCATGAATCATTCTCCACTGAATTTCATATATTAGTAATAAATACTCAACAACCGGGAATCTGGGCCATCACTAAGTAAGCCCCAAGAAAATGGTGCAAGTGTACTCGACAATGATGCACGACCGAGCACCCGAATGCATGAACAAACATTCGAAAATATGGAAAATGAGGAATCCTACACAAAATAGGAGAGAGAAAATAATAATATTAAAATAATAAAGAGGGGCCAGAGGCCGGGCCCACCGGCAGGCCGGCCACGCCCTAGCCGTGGACGGTCCCCATGCCTCTTCCATTATTTTCCTTATTTTATTATTTTCATGAACTCATGAAAACTCCTTCATTCTAGCAACTTTCCTTGTTTGAGAAAAACTCATGGTTTCTCCATATTTTCACGGTTTCATAAAAAATAATAAAAATAGGGAAATGTGTCGCGGGACCGGGCTACCTGGCCGGCCGGCCATGCCTTAGCCGTGGCCGGTCCCGCACATTAAAATCCCTAATCTTTCATAATTATTATTTCCCTCATCTTATGAAACTCCCAAGTTTGAGCAAAAATCATGGTTTCTTCATATTTTCTCAAATATTGCTCAAACCGTGAAAAAGCCAAAAAGTCAAATGGTCACATGACCGACTAGGCTATTCACGAAAAATATTAAAATATCATTATTTTAATATTCTCAAAAATTGATGAAACGAGCAAAGTTATACTTTGCTTATTCGAGCAAAATCTAGAATTTCAGTCAAAGATCAAACTCTTCTGAAAATTCAACACATTTCTCAAACGCGCACCCGAAAATACTGAAACTCTTAGGACTGAGACATAGGCATGCTCCCTTGACCGACCAAGGGAGGGCCTAAGGCTTGCAAGGATCCGGTCCCACACGTTTTCATAATTTTGACCTAACTTTACGCAATCGCTCATACTAGGTCCAAACTCTTTCCAACCAACTTGGAATTTGCTCAAACGACCATCAGCTAGTTCAACGACCACCAAGGGACGGTCTCATGCCCTCTTGGTCGGTCCCTCGTTTCTCCATAAATTAGGTTTTATCACCTGATGCTCAATCGAGCACTATTTCAATAAATGATTAAACCTACATTTAATCATTCTTCCATCAATTGGTCAACAAATCATGATGCATGCTCCCAAGAGCACTCGGGCATCACCTGGACGTCCATCATCCCGTGTGGTCGGTCCCTCTATCATTCATGACCTATTTTCAGCGATTCATCAATTGATCAAAAAATTAGGGTTTCGAATAAACGCTCCACAAATCATCATTCTGAGCAAGATTCAAACACTAATGAATTTATGTTGATTCAGCAATCAACATCTGTATTAATCATATAATATTTGGTAGTCTACCAATATTTTAATTAATATTTTATTGGATCACGTCACCAATAAGTAATTCGTCGAATCGAGCAATACTTGCTCAGTTGCTCGAATCTTGATCCAACTATCAATAATCAGTAACTTATCAGTAATTCGTCGAATTGAGCAATACTTGCTCAGTTGCTCGAATATTGATCCAACTATCAATATTCAGTAATTTATCAATAATTCGTCGAACTGAGCAGTACTTGCTCAGTTGCTCGAATATTGACCCAACTATCAATATTCAGTAATTCGTCGAATCGAGCAATACTTGCTTAGTTGCTCGAATATTGATCCAACTATCAATATTCGGTAATTTATCAGTAATTCGTCAAATTGAGCAATACTTGCTCAGTTGCTCGAATATTGATCCAACTATCAATATTCAGTGATTTGTCGAATTGAGCAATACTTGCTCAGTTGCTTGAATATTGATCCAACTATCAATATTCAATAATTCATCAAATCGATGCTCAGTCGTCGAATTTACAATCTTTGATAATACGCGCAATGTCAACATCATTCAAAGAACTACGTCTCAACAGACATGTTTGATTCATGAATCACTGATCATTCGTCACTCATGCGCAATTCAACAAAACCTAGACTCATTGTCTAAAAAGTCAACAATTGACTAATTAAATACACGTCTGCCATGCAGACTCCACGATTCGTGAGACATCAATCACGTCACATGGGGGGATATCAATTAGGGTTTTGGTCTGGCGGATTACGACATGTGGATTAATCCACGATGAGAAATGTGAGTAAATCATGTAAACGGTTGAAGGAGTTAGCAAAGTTGTGGGTGGACGGTTAACCAAGTCTCCACAAGACCTGGAACTGGTTTCACCACGATTTCCCACTTTCCCACTCTTTCACTCAAGAAACCGTCACACTTACACGGATCAAGGTGTTTACTATTCTGACAATATAAATTAGTCTTTGAATCTATGATTGAAGGGACAACATTTGTCTACACGGAATTTTTCGAGGATTTACTCTCAAGAATTCATCAATCTACCAGAACTTATTCGAACTCATCAGTTCACAGAAAACTTGCAGAAACCTTCAACACTTCCACAATCCTTGATCATCATTGATACCACACAATTCTCAGCTTCCCTCCTACCAATCAACCCATCTCCCTCTTTGCGACCGAATTGACTCTGGAACGACCATTGACTTGGTTTAGGTCGGAGTCCTACATATTGATCTCTCGAATCTAAGCACTACCTTTGCAATGAATCTGTGTGAGGTTGAACAGTTTGATCGATTGAGGAGTCTCGAAAACACGCTCGTCTCTTCAATTCCCTAAAAACCAGCTGTTTGAGGGTGAAAACGGTTTCTGCTGGTTTTGGTAAATTCATGTGTGTGGATGAGAAACGAGTCTAGACCCTAAACAATGTACTACACGGGAGTACTTTTGATTCGAGAGATCAATCTGTACAACCATGGCTTAAACCAAGAAATGGTCGTTCCAGGCTTGCTTCGGTCACAAAGTGAAGGAGAAGGGTTGGTCTTAAGGAGGGAAGCGAAGAAAGTGTTGAGACTAAAATAGTTGATGCCAACCATGCCAGCCACATCTCCGCGCCAAGGCATGCCAACCATGCCAGCCGAACCACTATGCCAATGGAAAACCATGCCAGCCACATCTCCGCGCCAAGGCATGCCAACCATACCAGCCGCACCACTATGCCAATGGCAAACCATGCCAGCCACGTCTACCGCGCCAAGGCATGCCAACCATGCTAGCCGCACCATGCGCCAATGGCATGCCAAACCCTTGGCCCCACCATGCCAAGCCAACCAAACCTTGCCTTGGCCCCACCATGCCAAGCCGTCCGTACCAAAACCTTGGCCCCACTATGCCAAGCCATCTGTGCCATTGGCCTTGGCCCCACCATGCCGGCCTTCCCTATGCGGCTACCAAAACGAAGGTGTGCAACGATCAACGACCACCCTTCCATCCTAGATGCAAATCCTAGCCGTCCAAGGTCGCCAAACAACGCATGGTAACCTTTGGCCCAAAACCCTAATTTTGGCAACGTCAAACCGCGCCAAGGCATGTCATGCCACATGTGCCAATGGCATGCCAACCACCTTGCCGCGCCATACCATGCCGGCCTTCCCCATGCGGCTACCAAAACGAAGGCGTGCGATGATCAACGACCACCCTTCCATCCTGGATGCAAATCCTAGCCGTACAAGGTCGCCAAACAACGCATGGTAACCTTTGGCCCAAAACCCTAATTTTGGCCACGCCAAACTGCGCCAAGGCATGCCATGCCACATGTGCCAATGGCATGCCAACCACTTTGCCGCGCCATACCATGCCGACCTTCCCCATGCGGCTACCAAAACGAAGGCGTGCGACGATCAACGACCACCCTTCCATCCTAGATGCAAATCCTAGCCGTACAAGGTCGCCAAAAAACACATGGTAACCTTTGGCCCAAAACCCTATTTTTGTCCACGCCAAACCGTGCCAAGGCATGCCATGCCACATGTGCCAATGGCATGCCAACCACCTTGTCGCGCCATACCATGCTGGTCTTCCCCATGCGGCTACCAAAACGAAGGCGTGCGACGATCAACGACCACCCTTCCATCCTGGATGCAAATCCTAGTCTTCCAAGGTCGCCAAACAACGCATGGTAACCTTTGGCCCAAAACCCTAGTTTTGGCCACGCCAAGCCGCGCCAAGGCATGGCATGCCAACCACTTTATCGCGCATACCATGCCGGCCTTCCCCATGCGGCTACCAAAACGAAGGCGTGTGACGATCAACGGCCACCCTTCCATCCTATATGCAAATCCTAGCCGTCCAAGGTCGCCAAACAACGCATGGTAACCTTTGGCCCAAAACCCTAGTTTTGGGCATGCCATGCCACATGTGCCAATGGCATGCCAACCACCTTGCCGCGCCATACCATGCCGGCCTTCCCTATGCGGCTACCAAAACGAAGGCCTGCAACAATCAACAGCCACTTTTTCATCTAAGATGCAGATCTTAGCCGTCCAAGGTTACCAGCTAACACATGACAACCTTTGGACCTAGTTTGGTCGCGCCTAAACAAAGCCAAAACCCTAACTTTTGACCACGCCTAAACTGGGCCATATTAAAGCCATACTGATCATACTTTCATGCCACTGGCTACCAAACAAAAGTTTGCAATAATCAACGGCTACCTTCCTCTTAAGATGCAAAATCTCGACCGTTGAAGGTTACCACCGAGCCGGCAAGTCTCCCAAGCTCAACTTGCCAGACAACAACAATATGCTACATATTTTCTACGAAAACACTCGAGACATCAACAACACATGTCACAAACTGGGGGATGCTCATTGGGTATTGGTTTGGCGGTTTACAGCGTGTGGCGTACACTACGCTCTTTATAAGAAAGTGTCATAAGGATGAGGCGGTTAGTAAATACAGGGAGTAATGGTGAAACGCTTTCTTTTATGGAACATCATTTTCAAGCGTTACCGGTTACCACCTCCTCCCATTTACTCACCCGTTTTCCGTTTCTTAATGAGACCAAAGTACGTTTCACTTCGACTTGTATAAATAGGCATTACCTATTTCCACCGAACAACAAGTTCAGGTCAGGAGGATACAACACTCAGAAAACATTTGCTAGCTTTCCATCTGTTAGCTTCCCACTTTCTGATACAAGTCGTGAAACAACTACTCTTCCAGAATCAACTATTCTGGTCTCAACACTTTCTTCGCTTCCCTCCCCAAAACCAACCCTTCTCCTTCACTTTGTGACCGAAGAAAGTCTGGAACGGCCATTTCTTGGTTTAGGCCGGATTTGTACAGATTGATATCTCGAATCTAAAGTACTCTCTTGCAGTACATTGTTTAGGGTTTAAATTCGTTTCTCACCCACACACCCGAAATTACCAAAATCAGCAGAAACCGTTTTCACCCTCAAACACCTTGATACTTGGAAATTCGTTCTATTCTGCTGCGAGTGAACACAAATTGTCATGCCATATTAACATTAAGGTTTCAGCTGGGGAACATAGCACAAGAAGCATTCAAAGAAACTTATATTAATTGAATATAGGCAAGGTGCAAAAATTTACAGAATGCCTGGGATTGTTGCTACATGCACCATTCTGGGTAAATTTCATAAAAAAACATTGAGTTGCTCAATAAATGTGTCAGTGGAGAGGTTGACACTCATGGCTCTGTTTCCTTGCAGAGTGATGTCACATCAGATGCAAGGTTTACAATTTTAACCCTAAGCTAAAAACCACCATCAACATTAAGTCCCCTGCTTAGCTCGGAACAGTGGCATTGTTGCGGGGTAAGCATGAGATGGCGACAAACAAGGATAAAATAAAAACGGCAAGTCATGAAGGGATTGTCAGGAAGATTTGGCTAACCTTTGTCAGGAGGCATGAAGAATCTGTGATCCTTGCATTGACGGCTTTGCATAAATTCTACTTGGTCATGGGGTGTTGGCATCAGCGCTGCAACCTTGGATACTGATCGGCAAAGATGGCACTGCAACTTGGTCCGCGGAACGGGCTATGGCTGGCTAGGAAAGGTAGATGGCGATGTTGTCTTTGAACGATGGATGGTGCTGCTTGCTTGGCTACGTCCATGGAATGGTGCTGCTGGCTAGATCCGCGGAGCAGCGCTGTTAGCTAGGTCCGTGGAGCGGTGATGTTGGATAGATCCGTAAAGCAGTGGACGGTACTTGGCTGGCTAGATCATGGAGAAGAGAGATGGCACGGCTGGCTCCTGATTCGTAGAGCGGTGGATGGTGCTGCTTTGAACGGCTAAGATGGCACCACTTTGGCTGTGGAGCGAGTGAGGATGGAGCTATGGAGTGTTGGCACTGGCTTGCTTGGAACGCGGACTTTGGCATGGGGGGGGGGGGGGTGTTGCTGGCTTGGACGCGGAAAGACATAGGCGGCCACTGGCTTGGATGCGGGGTTGTTGGCACTGTCTTGGCCACGGATTGTTGGCGTCGTGGAGCGTTGCTTCCGCGGGCCCATCTGCCTTCTTCAGCGCATGGCTCAAAAAGAAAATCTTCTCCTACTCAAACTCCAAAAGTACTTTGCATATAAAAGGCGTTGCTTAACTTTTTTTTTTTTTTATCGTTGGCTTTGTTCGTGCGTCTTCAGATTGGCAGTAGGTGCGTCGATCGTGATCCAATCAATTGGAAGGAAAACAACATCAAGAGGAAGCAAGCATATTTCAAGTATGTATTCCAACGTTTCTTCCTTTGTTTGCTCCTCCATGTTGGTGTAAACCCTAGCCTTAGGTACGACCTCCATGAACTTATAAAAATGCTTCAATATTAATGATTCCTCTTTGCTCGTAGTATTGTAGTAGTGTTAGCCACAGCAACGAAACCAATTATTGTGTTAAGTAAGCATGTATGGGCGAAGGACTTCGTTTGCTCTTTTCTTTATCAAAACCTAGATGTAGGGTTTACTTTTGTCCACGAGCACAATTCTCGTGGCCAAGCGTAACTTGGCCGAGGGAATACTTCCCGCGGCTTTACATGTTCCTCGCGACATTGTCTAGTTTCGGTCAAGAGCGTATCTCCCGCGACATCACACGTATCCCGTTGAGCAGGCATCAGTCCCCATTCCTTTTAGCCGTGAGTGCCATGACATGTGGCCAAAGGAAAATTTTCCCATAAAAATTTGTTGTTGGCCTTTGATTATTGTACCCAGACCCTGACAAAATCTCCATGCATGTTTTTTCTTCAAAGTAGTCACTTTTGTTTTGCTTTGTTATAGTTACCTCGAAAGTGGAGACAGCATAAGGAATTTTTGTTAAGATGTCACCTGAAAGCAGTTCTGCCGCCACATCAAGAAGTGCTAACAACTCCAAGTCGAACACATATGATGAGTTTTTTACGAAGTCTGCTACGATTACAAGGACCCATCCCAAATTCGTGGAAACTCTTCTGACTGATTCATAGAATGATGGAGAAGTCCAATCAGTCTATCCAGGGCGTATAATGAGGTTTTGTCTTCAGAAGAAAGAGTATCTGGCTTCTCCCATAGACTTCAAAATATGTCATAGTCCATTGCGCTCTTATGACAAATGGATGAAGTTCATGATGAGCCGAGACCATGTAAGAGCTAATCTGACTGGGGCACAAATCGTGAATGCTGTCATGGCTTCTGCAACACTTCAAATCAGAAAAGATGTTGCACGCTTGATTACTTTCATCTCCAGATGGTATCAGGAAACTCATACGGTTATATGTAGATGGGGTGAGATGACTATTTCTTTGGAAAGTGTAGCCGTTCTGTTGAGTCTTCCGATAATGGGGAAACTTGACGTTGTTTTATCTGAGGAAGAAGAAGAAATACACGCCGCTTTAGTCACGAAATCCACAAAATATAATTGGTGGGTGTCTGAGTGGTTCCCTGATGAGCCGGAGTCGGATCAAGTGTGGGATGATGCACTCCACGTTGCTACATTTTTAGTTCTGTGGCTATCCAGAGATATTTTTGATGATGGATATGGCGAGAAGGAGATAAGGCAGAAGCTCATCAAAATTGCTATCAAACTAGCGAAAGGCGTTTCTCTTCCCATTGGTAGTTTGTTTCTTGGCTCTTTGTACACCCATCTGGATCGCTTGGTAGCGGACATGTACGTCTCTAATGGGTACATGAACGTAGACTCGTATATCCATGTCGCCTTCTCCAGGCATGGTTGTGGGAGCATTTCAAACATTATGCCCCTAACCCGAAAACCTCATTTCCTGATACATATGGCGGCTCTAGGATACTCCGTTGGTTGGAGAGGCGTCCAAGACCTGGCTCAAAGCTCGTTGATTTTCTTGATAACACGCATGCAGTTAACTTTCGTCCTTGGGATCCGGCCCACGCCTCCATAGTTCAACCAGACACTTTTGCTTCTGCACCGAACGTGATATTGCATTCTGCTGACGAGAATATGAGCATTGGAGAAACTGTGTTCTTGCGAAGCTGCATACCTGGGTATGTGCCATCTTTTTTCAGAGGGTCTTTTGGAGTAGTCTCTTACAATATTGACAGAGCTTCTCGACATATGGGATTTGATCAGGGAGTCCCTTTCCGTCGCCCACCGACAGCTCCAAATGAATTGCTACCCGCCATTCTTGATTACAGCGTCATTACACCGGATAAAGCCTTCCCTTCTTGCTCTCAGAACGAAAACCTGTGACGACTCCTAAGTATAATATCTTCTGGCAAGATGAGTTTATCGCCATTCATCAGTTCGTGCAGGATGTTGTGACAAATCCACGTGGAAAACCTTCCTCTGCGGTTCTAAGCTAAGCATAAATTGTTGAAACAGCTTCCTCCGGGCAAGCGAAAATCCTCTAGATCGGATGCAGACAGTCCCCATAGAAAGGAGCGAAGGTCAAAAAGTCGTGCAGGTGGCTTCCAATCGGATTCGACGGCTCTTGTGACTTTCAGTTCTTTAAACACGCAGGTGTGTATGATCCTCTCACTGACTTGGCTGAATTACACAAATTTTCCATTTCGTCACTGACTCCTTTTTTTTTTTGACTCAGGGTCTTGACAACTCGAATATCTTTACCATACTTGCCCACAACCAAAAGACGACGCCTCTTGAGAAAGGAGGCGACAAGACTGAATCTCTTGAAGAAGAATCCAAGGAGGAAGAAAGTTCGAGATCCTGTGGTGATGAGAAGAGCACCTCTGAATGTAGCGATGAGTCTTCTTCCAGTGAGCCCTCAGACGAGCCGGTGAGTTTTCCACGTGTTTTTTTTTCGGGCTATTTATTTGGAATAAATGCTCAACCGATAACATTGCAGGAAGGAAACATTCCTGGAGATAACACTGAGAGAGAGAATCGTCACAGTGAAGATATAGATTCGTCTCCAATCATGGAAGCCATACCCGCTGGTAATCTGGAGGTGGAGGTTTATTGTCCTAGAGAGGTTGCTATGCTTCAAACGGCGAATAATGCTTCTGTAGCTGCTAGTGCGATTGTTACCAAAGAACCCTTGCTGGTTGCGGATTCAGCTGCATGCGCCGCTTTCGTCCCTCCATTCTTAACTCCTTATGAAAACACGTGTTGATTGGAGGTTTCAGTGTACCAGTTAAGTATGAGGCGTTGTATACCAAGATATGGAAAATGTATGGACATATTGCCACATCCAAAAAGATCACTAGCCGATTTGTGCTGGTCAAGCGTGTGGAAGAAGCTTTATCTTCGATTCACGACATGTGCAATGTGACTGGCCATACTGTTTCTGGAGATGTAGTCTCGAGCTGGAAGTTTCATAGGGATATGTGCGTAGACTTTGAGTTCAACGCCTCTTGGTTCTATGAAGGTTTTTCCGAGATCCAAAAGTTGCAAGCTGAAGCGATCGAAGGTCCCTCGGCGGATGTGATCAACCAACAGGAAGCAGAAATCGAAAGGTTGTCTCAGGAGTTGAAGCTGAAACAGGCTGCTCTTCAAAGCGCGAAGGATGCTTTCTCCAAGAAGAACGAACCATTGTTGAATGATTTCCCTTGAATATCTTCTGTCTTCTGAACTTCCTTTTCTTAGTTTTTTTTTTTGGAAGGCAAAGAAACGCCTGGTTCCTAGTTTGATTTTCTGGTTTTTGGATTTAATAGACGATTGCTTTCTGTGAGGGTTTTCGAATTATTTTTTTGGAATGAATCATTACTTTTAAACCCTGATCGCCGAGAGTAGCACAATTATTCCAGAAAAACCGCGAAACCATGAATGTTTTATTGAAGGGAAAATATGGGATAATGTGAAATTTGGGATGACATGGTCATCGACTTCCATTGTAAATGTGGAAACTCAGACAATAGATCGTATAAACGTTGTCTGACAAAACTTACTCGCTTTTAGAGTTTTTAAAAAAATGGATTTTCATAGCGCAAATCCGAGATTTATGGTGTCACCGTCCTAGCTGTGAGAAGTCCCCAGTCATCCTTCATTGTCTGAGCACATTTTCTTCAGTTCTCTTGTATCAGAAACTATCAAAAGCGGTGCCATGGATCGGTTTGGTACGTACACTTGAGGAGGAGACTTGCCGGGTGAGTCACAGTATGAGCTCTCGCTAGTGTTTTCAGGGTTTGTTGCTAAGTTCCATCGTCTTGAGATCGTGATTAAAAAAACAAAATTGGAAATTGATATTGCAACCGAGAGATTAATCTCCCACTGTGGTCGCCAATTGTTTGAGGATGAAAACGGTTTTTGATGGTTTTGGTAAATTCGTGTGTGTGGATGAGAAACGAGTCTATACCCTAAACAATGTACTGCACGGGAGTACTTTTGATTCGAGAGATCAATCTGTATAACCCTGGCCTAAATGAAAAAATGGTTGTTCCAGGCTTTCTTCGGTCACAAAGTGAAGGATAAGGGTTGGTCTTAGGGAGGGAATCGAAGAAAGTGTTGTGACCAGAATAGTTGATTCTAAAAGTGTGGTTGTTTACGACTTGTATCAGAAAGTAGAACTGTCTAGCTGAATGAAAATCTATCAGGTGATTTCTGGATACCGTGTTGCTCTCTTGACCAAAACATGTTGTTTGGTGGAAATAGGTGAAACCTATTTATACAAGTCGTAGTAAAACATACCATGGTATCGTAGGAAGTGGAAACGATTGAGTAGAGGAAGAGTGGAGTAACGTGTAACGTCAGAATTTATGCTTCCATGATGAAGGAAACGTTTACACCATTAATTCTTTCCATTACTAACCGCCCTTCTTCGTGAAACTTTCTTGTAACAGGCGTATTGCGCGCCGCATTGTTGTAAACCGCCAGACCAATACCCTGATGAGTATCCCCCAGTTTGTGACATGTTTGATGTCTCGAGTGTTTTCATGGGAAACATGTAGCACTTTGATATGTGTGGAAAGTTAAAATCAAGAGGCTTCCCGCAGAAAAATAGCATGTGATGCTATTAGGCTTGTCTTGGCTGGTCGTCTGAAACTTGCCACAAGCCTGCCGGCTCGGTGGCGAACTTTGATGGCTGAGATTGCATCTCATGATGAAGGGTAGCCGTTGATTATGGATACCTTCTGTTGGCGCCTGGTAATGGCGCACTGGCACCTTTGGTGCATGCTAGTGCCATTGCAGCATGGCTGGCATGGTTCGTGCATGTCAGTGGCACGGTGGTGCAAGTGGCGCCTGGCGTAGACATGGCCACTAGATTTAGGCCGCGGGTCTCCTAAAAGTTTCCACAAGTCTGGCAATTTGGTGGCAAACTTGGATGGCTGAGATCACATCTCATGAGAAAGGGTAGCCGTTGATTATGGCTACCTTCTGTTGGCGCCTGGTAATGGCGAAATGGCACCTTTGGTGCATGCCAGCGGCATTGCAGCATGGCTCGTGCATGTCAGTGGCATGGTGGCGCAAGTGGCGCCTGGCGTAGCCATGACCAGTAGATTTAGGCGGCGGGTCGCCTAAAAGTTGCCACAAGTCTGTCGGTTCGGTGGAAAACTTGGATGGCTGAGATTGTAATCCAGGAGAGAGAGAGTGGCCGTTTATTGTAGCCACATTATGTTGGCACCTGTTAGTGGCATAATGGCATAGCCGCAACGTAGTGGCATGCGCCTACGGCATGGTGGCATAGCCGCGTCTGTGGCGTTGCGGCATGGCCAAGGCTAGGATTCGGCGCCGTGGCCAAAGTTAGGGCTTGGCGGCATGGCCAAGGCTAAAATGGTTCGTGGCATATTGTGGACTATGACGAAAAATTAGGGTTTCGGCTAACGCTACTGAAGCAAAAGTCTTGTTTCGACCATGAAATCTTAATTGGAGTCCATTATGGCATTGGCCACGAACAGAAAGTGGATTAGCACGTAATGGCGTCATTTGTGGCACATTGGCATGTTACTGCGGCAGAGTGGCATGTTGGCATACCGATTAATATGTTGTTGTGGCAGGGCGTGTTTGGGTTGCCAGTTAGTATAGTGGCGCGGCAAGGTGCGTTTGGTCTTTAATGTATGGTGGCAAGTTTAGAGCGACTTGATTGGTCAAGAAAAGGGGTCGGCCAAACATAAGGCGCGGCCACACCTCTAGTGCTCATGGCGCATTTTAAAGTCACCTGATTGGTCGGTATAAAGGAGAGGGGCCGGACAAGCATGGGCGTGACTACACTTCCGGTATGAGCGTGGAGGCTTTAGATCAACCTGATTGGTCGAGGGAGATGGGGCCGGTTCAGGATGGGGCGTGGCCAATGGCGTTGATTGGCCTAAGGCATGGCCATGCCTCCCTTTGCTACTGCTCCTATCCTGCGGCTCTTTGTTTTCTGATTCTGGGCAAGATTTTGCATCTGTTAATCCATGGCGGATTTATTACCTAGTTTGCCTAAGATTGATTTAGACAAGCAAGGTCTGATATACTGCGCAAGGCGAAAAACCCTAACTTTTGGAAATTAGTCAGGATAATTGATTGAATTCTATGTGTTGACACAAAGTTCTTTTAAGTTCATTGCCAGATAGCATCATGCTTTCTGATTGAATACCTTATGCAAATACCTTATCCTTGATACTTGGAAATTCGTGCTACTCTGCTGCGAGTGAACACAAATTTTCATGGAATATCAACATTAAGGGTTCAGCCGGGGAACATAGCACGGGAAGCATTCGAAGAAACTTATATTAATTGAATGTAGGCAAGGTGCCAAAATATACAGAATGCCTGGGATTGTTGCTACATGCACCATTCTGGGTAAATTTCATAAGAAAATATTGAGTTGCTCAATAAATGTGTCAGTGGAGAGGTTGACACTCATGGCTGCATTTCCTTGCAGAGTGACGTCACATCAGATGCAAGGTTTTTCAATTTTAACCCTAAGCTAAAAACCACCATCAACACCAGCAAATCGTTTTCCCCATCTACAACAGTATGTCATGCCCAGATTTGAAACATGATGTTATTCATACAATTATTTGAATACATAAGTGCCAGTATGACATGTTCAAAGAACTCGACCGTGGGAGCTTGCGACTTGAGGTAATGTTTGATACGAACCTGCATTGAATATCGTGCATTCAGTGGCATATATATATATATATTGTGTAAGAACCATTTGAAGGGTAGCCACAACCAGAATCAGTTGCAACCCGAGGACGATATTGCTCTATACTAGCAGTCAATCCGTCTCAGAGCTGTCCAATTAGTATGATAAAAGAGAGCACGGTATTGGTACTAAAATACTCTCATGCATTATTGATTCTCTTACGGAATACAAGTTGTAGATACAAATCCTTGATCCCGATGTTGGGTCAGAAATTATCATATTACACTTCTACAACTGTGGCAAAGTGATTTTACAATTCATGTTCTTGTCAAAAACTCTCCGTCACAGATTGATACTAAATCAAGGCGTTTAAGACAAATATCGCAAACCTTGGATTGTAATGTAGTTAAGGCCGAATTAATCCTCCAAGCAATTCAACTCCAGACGTGCTCCTTACGTCTCTTGAATCTCGCAAAACTCTATGTAACTTGTTTCCCCTACCTGACGTCCTTCACAAGCCTACGAGTCTTCTTCAACCTAAGTGAATACATTTAAATATTTATTCTATTTTTACAAAATACCTATATGATTTCCCTATAGATTTTAATGTAGGTTTTAAAAATCTTGTGTTTGTTTTGAAGAACTACCTGGTAAAAAGTAGATATCGAACAAACTTGTAGGGTTTATACTCTTTAAAACTTATAAAATACCCAATTAATTTCGCAACAAGAACAACTAGAAAAAATCTAGAGATATCTTGTAAAACTTCTCAAGGAATTTATGAGACACCTTTTACTAAGTTTTCTTTCTAATCTATATGTTGACACACTGCTGTCGACAAACGATATTTTTAGACTGAAATCTCTCAAATATTGATCAATAATCTTTGAATAACCTTATATTAGAAGAAAAAGACTTCAGAATAGACAAATAATATTGAATTAACCTAAATACAAGTTACTATACGTAACTATCTACAAAGATTATTACCAACTCGTGTTTTATGATCCCCGAGTAAAAAATTTAATGTCTCACTCTTGTTCTTGAAGAACATAAGTAGTAAAAAATAACCTTATGCAACACATACAAATTTTCCAAGGAATAGTTTTTGTAGTTACATGAACCTTTATTTATAATGAATGATCAAGGCAAGGTTACCTAAAAATAAAGCCATATTGTCTAGGAAAGGAAACACCAAGTACTTGACGAAAATATCCCTTTAGTCACGTATTCAAAGTTTCATTTTGCGAACTATTGCTAAAAGTTCGTATATAATTTCCTATTCACGAAATCAACCTTAGCCACACATCGTGAGTGTTACTTTAGTAATCACTCATAACTCGAAATTGAGTGATTCTTGGCTCGCTGGATTCGTCTTTTAATTCACTATAACATGAGGACCTTTCGAGGGTCAAAGGTCATTCTCATTAAAAGATTAGGTACAAAGCTCTTTCAATGTATATACAAAAGTATATTTACCGTCATAGAAATTGTTCCAGGCAGTGAGCATTTTGTATTTATAGATTAGAAAGGTAGAATAAACAAGAGTTCCAAAATAAATCAGTCTCCACATACCTCTGTCGATGAAGTCCACTTTTATGACTTTGTTATCCTTCGGTATTGGTTATTCAACGGTATTTAGTGATTCTAATACTCAATTACCATACTCTAATCTAAGTCCGAGACTGACCTCAATAGACTGTAAATCAAGATATAGTTTTGATCAACTAAAACTGACAACAAGCTTGACATACTAAAACTTATGAGTTTGACCGAGCGATGCTCTAACACTTAGGCATTCTTATTTTTACTAGATATAACACTGACTCATCCAATCACTTGAATGATCAATTTGATAAAAAAAGGTTGCTAAATGGAAAGGTAAGCATTTGAACCAAGCAGATGGGTTTGTGTTGGTGTTTATGGGTAAAAACTGTTTCTGCTGGTTTTGGTAAATTTGGGTGTGTGGATGAGAAACAAATCTAAACTTAAAACAAATGCACTACACGGAAGTACTTTAGATTCAAGAGATCAATCTGTACAATTCTGGCCTAAACCAAGAAATGGTCGTTCCAGTCTTGCTTCGGTCACAAAGTGAAGGAGAAGGGTTGGTCTTAGAGAGGGAAGCGAAGAAGGTGTTGAGACCATAATGGTTAATTCTGAAGGTGTGGCTAATTTATGACTTGTATCAGAATGTGGAACTGGCTTGCGGAATGTAAGCTATCAGTTCTTTGGTGTTTTCTGGATACTTTGTTGTTGTTAACCAAAAACTTGTTTTTGGTTGAAATAGGTAGAACCTATTTATAGAAGTCATATTGAACGCACCCTGATCTCGCAGAAAGTGGGAATGATTGAGTGATGGAGAAGTGGGGTGATGTGTAAATGCCAGAGACCACGTTCCCACTATGAAGGAGACGAGTTAGTTTACACCCACTACTTCTTGCCGCCACTAATTGCCCTGCTTTCTGACACTTTCTTGTAATGGGCGTGTTGCACGCCGCACGCTGTAAACCGTCATACCAATACCATGATGAGCATCCCCCAGTTTGTGACATGTTTGATGTCTCGAGTGTTTTCGTGGAAAACGTGTAGCAGATTGCTATGTATGGCAAGTCAAAGTCAGGAGACTTTCCATAGGAGAATAACACGTGATGCTATTTGGCTTGTCTTGGTTGGTCGCCCAAAACTTTCCACAGGCCTGTCAATTCTGTGGCGAATTTGGACGGCTGAGATCGTAACTCATGAGAAAGGGTGGCCATTGATTATGGCCACATTCTGTTGGCGCCTGATGGTAGAACAGTGCTTTATTGGCACACGCCAATGACATAGTGGCATATAGCGGCATGCCAATAGCATAGTGGCGCCTGACGTCATGGCAGCTACTTTGGCATATTGGTGTTAGACCCAAATATGGCACCGACAACATTGGCTCTGTTGTTACATCAAACTTTAAGGCCTTAGGAGAATTACCTGACTTAGTTGGCGTGGCAAATTTATCTAAATTAGGGTTTAACATATTGAAACCCTAATTAGCGTGTGTGGCATGGCCGCGGCACGGTAGCGTCTTATGCAATCGACGCCATGGCCACATTAAAGGAATTATGGCAAGCCATAACATGGAAATAACCACAGTCACAAGAATGGCCACGAGTGGTTATAGAATGGCGCCATTTTTAGGGTTTGGTGGGTCCCACATGGCTCGTGGCATGTTGTGGGGCCAAAGTGGCGTAATTGGACCGCAACTGGAAATTAGGGTTTCGACCAATACCGCCAAGGCAGAGCCGTGTTTGGAATACCCTAATTGGAATATGTTATGGCGTTTGGCCATGAACAAGAGGTGGGTTAGCACGTTGGTGCTCTATTTATGGTACATTGCCACGTTCGTTACGTTTCTATGGAAAAGTGGCACGTTCGGCATGTTTGGCATTCCAGTTAGCGTTTTGACGAGGCATGGCACGTTTGGCATGTCACTAGCATGCCGGAGCAGAACTACGCGTTTGGCATGTTTGGCATGCAAATTAGCGTATTGGCGCGACTTTTGGAAAGCCAATTTGGCATTGTGATCATCTGGCGCAACCTTGCCTCTTTTAATAGTGTGGCAGGTTTAGAGCGACCTGATTGGTCGATTAAAAGAGGGGGTCGGACAAGTATGAATGTGGCTACACTTCTAGTGTGCGTGTGGCGGATTTAAAGAGACCTGATTGGTCGATGGGAAATAGGGCCGGCAATTATGGGCCCAACCACAACTCATGTGCGTGTGGCGGGAATAGGGGCTGGTTCGAGCAGCATGGGGTATGGCCACTTGAAAGTGGCGCCAACTGGCCTGTGGCATGGCCACACCTCCTTTTGTTGCTGCTCCTATTCCGTGGCTCCTTTATTCCTTGTTTTCTGATTGTGGGTGGGATTTTTCACCTACTAATCCATGGCGGATTAATTTCCTAGTTCGCCTAGGCTTAACTTCGACAGGCAAGGTCTAATATACTGCGCAGGGCGCGAAACCCTAATTTTTGAAAATTAGTCAGGGTAATATCTAAATTTTGTGAATTATCACAAAATTGATTGAATTTTATGTGTTGACACAAATTTTTGTAAGTTCATTGCCAGAGAGCAGTATGCTTTCCAATTTAATACTTTATGCAAGGACCTTAGCCTTGATACTTGGAAGTTCGTGCTACTCTGCTGTGAGTGAACACAAAATATCATGCCATATCAATATTAAGGGTTCAGCCGGGGAACATAACACAGAAAGCATTCAAAGAAACTTATATTAATTGAATAATACATGCAAGGTGCCAAATTTTACATAATATCTGGGATTGTTGCTACATGCACCATTCTGGATAAATTTCATGGGGAGATACTGAGTTGCTCAATAAATGTGCCAGTGGCGAGGTTGAGCACTCATCACTTTTATATGGCTCTGTCTCTTTGCAGAGTGACGGCCTATTAAATGCAGGGTTCTACAAATTTAGCCCTGAACTAAAAACCACCATCAACAGTTGGTTCAACATGTGTTAAAATCTTCTCTTATTTATGCATGAATACTTATATAATTTAGGACAGTATTCTTCTTAAGATGGAGCGATCCCAAAGGGATTTTTGATGGGGTAAATCAAGACTTGGTGCTATTTACCTACTAATTGAAAGAAAGTTTCTCCCGTATATTACAAGGGGGCCCTGGTTTCAAAAACCTTAAACATGTGAATATATCGCTTTTGAGTATAACTGGAAGTCAGTCCAGTCATTAAGGGATTTATGATTTAAAATTATAGGCTGCAAATATTTTAAACAGGGTGATGTTTTCTTTTAAAATAAAAGCAAAATTCTGCATGGGTTTGGAAGAGCATTTGTCGTGGTCTCGATTTTATATGTCTAAACTCTTTTTGGGAAGTCAGGAATGACCATAATATATTAACGAGAAGTCCACAATGACCAGATTAGATTATATTTACTTTTAGGGACAACTAGATTCCAAATCTAGCACATCCATTGTATATTTCTGCCCTTTTTAGAAAAAAAATGAAAATTTCATTACTGATAAAGGAAAACTACATTGTTAAGGAGTCAGCGGTAAGTGCTGCTCCTATACAATTTGACATAAAGTATTGTCATTCTACTAAGTTAAAGCCGTCAGCACATATTTTGCTAAGTTATCAGTCACATTATTGGCATCACGATGCACAGAGGTAAATTTTCAAGTTTCAAATTTCTAAAGAAAGAAAATACAGTCTTGGATAATGTTTAAGTTTGTCCACTTCACGGCACCTTTGATCCCATTTATTGCATCCACTATTTTTTTTATTATCGCTGTCTAGGTGAATTTTTTGGATTCTTCGCCTCCACGCCCATTGAATTACTTCTAGCGATGTTAAGGCTTCTACTTGTTCCGGATTTACTGCTGAAATTGGTTCACTTCGAGCTCCATTGGGATTATCTGCGAAATTACGAACTATTAGACCTAATCCTGCTTTTTTTATTGTACTTACAAAATGCAGCATCAAAGTTAATCTTAATTTCATGCTCATTGGTTCTTTTCCAGCAGTGAGATTGAGCAAATTGCACTATATTATTGGTAGTACTTGTAGTGTTAAGGACTCTTTGCCAATCAAACATATGACTCTTGGTATTCCTTACAATTATATATATATATATATATATTTATTTATTGACATGTAAGTTTTCAAAAACTACCTTGCACCTATGTTTCCAGGCTTTCCAAATGGTAAAGGAAAATTTGGAAAATAAAGATATGTTTTGTGGCCTATTATGAACATTCTGATCAAACCAAAATTTAACTCATTCAACAGCAGACGATCCCTGCATATCTTGATCTAATTTAGTATTAATAGAAACATAAACATTCATTTCAACCGGGCAATCAAAAATATAAGTGATGTATGGATTCAGACTAAGCAAAGCATAAAGGGCAAGAGGTGTCTAACTGACTATTGGATCTGGTTATCTTGTCCCTAGTCGGTATGCATCTATGAATGAGTTTCCAAATAAAATGTTGAATTTTAATTGGAAGTTGAGTTTTCCACATAGATTTCTAGTTTAAGTCAGCAATAATGGCTGAGATGTAAGGCTGACTATTAAAAATAGCTCTATAAGCCGGCTTCACCGAGAATAACCTATTCTCAGTTGGTTTCCATCTAATGGTGTCCTTGCCTGACTGGGTAATTCTAATTTCCTTAACGGCATTAACAGTCTGGTTGTTAAACAAAGTATGCAGAGTGTTAGTATCCCAAATTTTGTTATCATGATCTATTAACTGAAAGACATTTGTAACATTGGTAGAATAGAAAGTAGATTCAGGGGTACTATCTAAGGAAGGAATTTAATTATCCTTCCATATTGATATTCGACTTCCATCGCCCATGTCCCAACAATAGAACTCTTTAACAATAGATAGACCCTCACATATTCTCCTCCAAACCCATGAGTCATGTTTAGACAAGTCATTGTTTAACGGATCTTTAAAGTATTTATGCTTCATAGTCTTATCCCATATAAGGAGTCAGATTTTTTAATAAGTCTCTGTGCTAATTTTACTAAAAAGAGCTTGGTTTAAAATGGAAGATTGTCGTATATTTAAACCACTTAAGTCTTCGGGGAGAGAAATAGTCTTTCACTTCTTAATATATACAATTTTTGTTTTTGTTCCACCAAAAGTCTCTTTGGATAGCATCCATTTTGTCTGTTATTTCCTTAGGCATTTTGAGGACAGCCATATGATGGCTAGCCTGAGTTCAAAGAATAGATTGGTTTAAAGCGGACATACCTGGTTGATTTAGGAACTTCGAGTTCCAAGTAGCAAGTCTATCTGAAAACTTGTCCATCAAAAGAGCAAAGGACTCCACCTTACTTTTATGCGGCAATAATGGCACACCAAGATACTTATCTTGGAGTGTCATTTTCTTTATGTTCAAAGTATTGGAAATATCAGTTCTTATATAGTTTTGAATTTTAAGACTAAATGTCATATCTGATGGATTGCCTAAAGAATCTACTGAATTGTTCAATAATTGAAGCAATAGCTCTGCCTCCGCTGGATCTAGCCTTTGCAAAAATGAGGCAATTGTCTGCGAAGAAAAGGTGAGTGACAGAAGAACTATTTTTGGACACAGTTATACCATGTATTTAATTTGACCTATCATTTCATCATGGTTAAGAGCTCTAGATACCGATTCCATACATAATATAAGCAGGTACGGCGACAGGGGGTCACCTGTCCCAATCATCTCTGATTTCATTATTATGTGTCTGATTTCATTAATCATAATACAAAGAGATGGAAACCTGACTTAGTCAATGCATTCTTCATACATCCTAATGCACAAGTTATTCTCAATACTAAAATCCCCCTTACATGTCATGATAGGTTAGTTTGACCATATACCAAATATGATCAATTCACAATGAAGTCTACATATAAACTTATCTCAGGTCAATTTTCATACATTCAAAACCCCAGCATTGTAAACCCAACCTATAAATCCTTACGGAGGCTTAAAATTCTTCCGAAAGTGTTATTTATTTCAAAGTGTCATGAAGGTATTCCACCATCAAAGGCTAACATCTTTAGGTACATCCCCAACCAAGACATGAATTGTGGTATGTGTAACTCTGCAATCTATGAGTCTAATGAACATATTATTTTACATTGCCCCTTTGAAAAAATAGTATGTTCTCTGACTCCTTTAAGGATTTGATTCTCCGAGACTCAATGACTAATATCTCTATGGCTAGTTGGGTATATAAGTGGTTGAATAATATTTATCTTAAAAACAAAGCAGTATATGTGTTTAGAATTGCATGGTTCATATGGAAAGACAAATGTTCTACCATTTTTCAGAATAAGAATTTTAATCATCATACTACAGTCAGAATAACTCACAAACTAGTTAGGGATATATAGATATACCTTAGCAATGATGATTCTAAAGTAAATGTTCCTCATCTAAAACGACTAAGATACTTGTTAGTTTTCACTTTATATTTTTCCTAACCTTTTGTTTTCACGGCCTTATGGTTAGTGAAAAAGTTTGGAATAATACCAAACCACTCACCATTGTTTCTAGAGGTTCTAACATGTTTATCTGCAATATTAGCCGAACCTGTGAAACTTCTATTTAAAAATTCAATTCTGATAAAATTAAAGGAGTTCATGACTGACCTATAATCATCTAGAATGAAGTTATTAAACCAAAATAACTGGTTATTATTTGATTTTAAACTATTTATAACTATTTTTACATCACTGATTATGCAGACATGGTCTTTTCCTCGGTTTTTTGCCCATAATATAACTTATAGAATGCATGAACTTCTATTTCTTATACATTTCTTGCTAGCTTTGCGATTATTTTGCATCCAAGATAGATTTCTGACGTATTATTCGTAATCAATCCAGTGCCAGAAAGTTTAATATTTTTGTCAAATGAAGCATCGCAGTAGACAATAACACTATTTTATGGTAAATTATTGCTTACCCAAAAATAACACTTATGAAAAACAACAAACAACTATAGTATTGTGACCATTGTGAGGCTAGTTTATGTGGGCAATGGCTATTAAACCCATTTTTCATGCCAAGGTCTGGCAAACTGGCCCTACCACTATAGTAAAAGGGTTACGTGGTCTAGTCTCTATGGAATGATAAAGACTACACCACTAGCGGCATATACTTGACCGCCAGTTGTAGAGTCTATAACATTCGGTGGAAACTCTATCTTAAACAACTATATTTCTTACGGCTATTTCCCAAATTTCACCCTATTAAATTCAGTTTATCCACACCTAAAATCTTCATAAACTATATATTATAAACCTATTCTTCTTTCTTGATGCTCAATTTACTTACTTTTAGTTTCATAAACAATGGATTCTTCTGATGAAAAGGTGCGCATTCATATAGACCGATTTGAATCACAACAACGAATATTTGTTCAGGTGATGCGACAACTAAATAATGAGTCAAATAAAGATAGAGAACTAACCAACATTGTAATGCAGTTATACTCATCAGGGTAGATACCTAGAGATCCAGAGCCCGTGTTCACAAGAAGATAAACAAGGGATGATTTCTACGAAAAGATGATGTATGATTATTTCGTTACCCATTATGTGTTTTCTAACCAAGATTTCCAGCGTCGATTATGCATACCTCGACACTCGGTGCTCAAGATTGTAAATGAGCTTTGTTAGGTAGAACCTCAATTTAATTATCAGTTTGATGCACTATTATAGGTCATAATCCTTACCAAAAGGTTTCTTCGTCCCCAAGAATTCTAGGTTATGACAAATTCGAGATTCTAACGATGAGTACCCCTCATATGGTACAAATACCTTGCCTTGTTTTTCGAAGGAATAATTCATAATTTTGGCCCAACCTATTTACGAAAAACCAACTTATGCAAATGCTAGAGAGATATTAAATCAAAATCAGGATAAGGGATTTCCAGAAATGCTAGGTAGTCTTGACTGCATTGCATTAGGTGTGGAAGAAAATATAAGGGTCATTATGCAAAACCAATTTTTATCCTTGAAGTTGCTGCTTCTTATGATTGTTGGATATGACATGCATTTTTGGTCTTCCGTGGTCAAGTAACGATATAAATGTTTTACACAAATCACCTTTATTTGAAGATTTAAAGTATGGAATTTGTCCCAAAGCAAATTTCACCATGAACGACCATCAATACACTCATGATATTATCTTGCAGATGTCTATCCAAAACGGTCAACTGAAGTTCAAGCATACAGTCAACCTTATTCTTTTGTAACAAAAATAAAAAACTTGCAAATTTTATAGCTTTAATTCAAATTGTCAGTCGATATCGAATTAAACGTGAAACCAACGCTGATATTGGAATGCGATCTAGAGAGGACTTACGAAGATAGATAGGAAAGAATTCTGAAACGAAGCCCATTTCCAAATTCTTAAGGAGTTTCTCATATATAACTTGTATGGGATGCTAGTTTTAAAATGATGTTAAGTTAAAATATGATGTTAGTTTATATGTTTTTTTCATTCATCTTTTATGTAATTCAAAATTCAAGCGAAAAACTACTATAACTTTATTTATTTTAACTAAAAGTAAAGCTGATACACTAATTAATGAAGTAGTTCTACTTAATCATGTTCAACTTCACCATCATTATTTTGATCCAAACCAAACCAAACCGAAGTCTTTTTCCAGTAGCAAGTACCAGGTAGATTAGAGATTATCTCATAAAATGTATAACATAGTTTTTATGCCGGCCTATCACGCCTTGCACAACCCACACAACGGTGGACACACCATCATTATTTTGATCATCATTCCAAAATGTTTTTGCATATTTTTCTTGTTACGTCTTTCTTCCAACCCATATGCTAACCTGTCAAATTTCATTTTCCATACATATTTTTGTCGTTCGGTCATTTTTGAGGTGTTCGCATTAAGAATTTTATTCTTGTCATAATCTGCAACAAAAATATATTTTGAGTTTGATGATGTTTTTTCATCTCCTAATCATGAATTTTCGGTCAAACGCTCTTTGTTTCTCGACGGTCTTCTGATGATCCATAAAAATTTCCAAAAAAACCTTTAACTTCTCCTTCTTATGCTATTTTTCTCGTTATTCGTGTACCATATCTTCCTAATTGATTTCTATTATTAGCAACATTGAGATTTAAGTTGGAAATTATGTTTCTTGTGGTATTTGGTGAAGAAAACTGGATTGTCTGGAGGGGGTTGAGATGACTAATATGGTTGTGAACTTGGTGTTGAAGGAAAATTGTACAGTGATCTATCAGGTACATGTTGCATGTTTGCTGAAAAGGCTAGACCATATTTAGGCAATACTTATAAAATATGATAGCAACTTCTAAAGGGAATTTTTTTCCCCATGTTTATAGGGCCAATAATTTTGACGCTTTCGCTCTACGTCAACATCAACAACATCACTTTCCCGGTCATGAATGACTTGAATTATAACAACAACATATAATTTGGTTGTTTATTTTAATGAAACGACCTGACAACCCATTTTCATCACAATTATTGGCGTTCATAGTTTCTTATTGAAATTTTTGAAAAATGTTATCACACAGCTTATTACTTTGTTGTTGGGCACCGTTGATACTATTTTGTGTAAAAAATAGTTTCCGCAAATGGATTCGGCTTCGGCGACGATAAATCTTGGACCCCGAGTTTTATTGCTTCGGCTTATTTGAGAATAAGATTGAGAATCCATATTGAAAATTTAGATAATGGTGAATTGTAGAGAAGATGGGACTGAAAATAATAAATTTTGTGTTCGATTACAAATGATGTGAGTGAGAATTGAGAAGAGTGGAGAAAGTGTGAGTTGAAATGAGATTGGAATTGCATATTTATAGAGTGATGAATTTCTAGTTGTTAGATAATAAATTACCGACGGACGTAGTCTACACTGAGCGATCTAGGTTACTCCACTAGCGACGAACATTCGATCATTCAATGTAGTTTCAACCGAGCGGTCGAGACTCTGCCGCTCGACATAAATTGCACCTCGTTTAAGCCGCTTATCCAGTACTTTTACGCAATGGGTGCAAAAGTACCAAAATGACTCATTTACCATGCCCACAATGGGTGCAAAAGTAGCAAACTTACTCACTTATCATGCCCATAGGAATTGGCTTGCCAACGTAAAGTGAAACAGAAAAATATGTAAATTTTAGAATTATTAGGAGGACAAGTTAGATGTGTGGTGACGGTCATACGTCTTGAGTCCTTGATCATCGAAAGAAATGCAAAGTTTTGAAACATTAGTTTATCTTTACCACAATAATGCTAAAATTATTCCTGAGCTATTGAACATCGTAAATTATGCAATGATAAAGAAATTAAAGAATGCAAGTGGATGATTATAATTATAATTACAAAGTTTTTATAACTCAAATAATACAAAATAGGATCATTTGAAAGTAAAATTCAAAGCCCCTTATCTATATATTTAGTAACGCCTAATCTGCCCCAGATTAATTAGTACTAATCTATTGAATTATTTAAGTCAATACGGTTAGATTAAATTTGTTAAGTAAATATTTTGATTATTTTTTTTATTTTAATTTAACTTAAGTATCTTGTTAGTATTCTTTTTTGGATAAGTTTTGATTTTTGAGAATTTTGTAACGAAATGAATTAATTTAGACAAACACTTCTCAAAACGGAATTGAACAACGTCTTGTTGGTTAAATTCTTCAAATTAAAAAAGGAATTTAGAGATCCAGAACTCAAGTCATGAAAAGTCATCATGCTCGACTAAAACAAAACATGCCGACCAAACATAGTCGGCGGGATCGGCTTAAAACAAAATGACGATTTTTAATAGTGACATCAAATATCGTCATGGTTTATTTGTTATAATCATGCCGACTAACGATTACAATAAGTCATCATGCTCCAAAATGCAAAACAATGACAATTGTATATTTTTTGGACAAAGTCATCATGTTATTTAAAAAGAAAATGATGACTAAAGCAAATTTGGACACAAAGAAACTTGTTTTTAGCGGTTATTAGTCGTCATGCTCAATAATGTAAACAGTGACGGCTCTCTACTTTATGGAAAACGGGCGTCATGGTATTTTCCAAATACTTAACGATTAAAACCAAATTTGGGCAATGGAAACATTGGTTTTTGTCAGTTATAATCGTCATGGTCGAAAATGCAACACATCGACGACTGTCTATTAGTCGTAATGTTAACTTTACAAAACCATGACGACTAATAACGAATTTGGATACAAAAAAACTTGGATTTTGATAGTTACTGGTCGTCACAGTTTAGGGATGAGGATCATAATGATTCTGGTGATTGTTCTTTCAGAAATGAACAACATGAAAAGTCGTCATGATATCCATCCAACGAGCATGCCGACTAATCAAAAACATAAAAAATCGTCATGTTAAGTGAAACAATACTGTAACGACCAAATCATTCCATATAAATCAATTTTCTAACATAATATGTCACTTAGAGAACAAATAAAGTAATTGACTGAGTTTATGACATCAATTGCTATCTCATTTCTCGACAAATTAATTGATAATTTTTTTGTTTAGAAATGAACATAAAGAAAGAGATGATCATTAGGTTGATGAAGAAAGACAAGGAAATAGACAAGGTTTGATGTTTGGATCTAAAATTAAAATAGGAATAGTCTAACAGGGGGTTAGTCCTCGGGAGTTGGGGGAGTTGGGTGTAGTTCAGTTTTTACCCGTTAGTCTGGGGGAGTTCGAAGGAGTCTCTCACAATCCCCGTTAGTCGTGGGAGAGTTTAGAAGAGTCTCCCAAACTCCCTAGAAAATCTCGTTAGTCGTGGGGGAGTTTGAAAGAAACTCTTGAACTCCCTGTTAGTGGTAAAACCTAGAATGCTAGGGAGTTGATTTGTTTTGGGAAGTTCTTGGGAGTTTACAGTGTATTTTTACGTCACTACAAGTCTCTCAAACTCCCTACACTCAAAACACCAAACTCTCTATACTGTCTGACACTCCCTCAAAATCTCCAAAATTCAAAATACATTAAACTCCTCTAAACTCACCCGTGGACTAACCCCGTAAAATATTATTTGCGAGAGGATATTTATGTATTTTACACACATTAGAGACCCTTTAACCCCTATTATGATCCCGGAATAAATTTAAATACCCCAAACTAATTTGGGCATATCTTAATAAAAGAAAAAAACAGGAAAATTGGTATGCTTAATATAGGAAAAAAGAAAAAAAGAAAAATTGGTCAACCTTTTTCTTTTTTTTGTTAAAGAAATCAGTTAACCGTTGGTTCCGCTATTTATTATGCTAATCTGCATGTTATTGTATATCGTTATTGTTGTCATGAAAATTTATTATTACTGCACGTGATCAAAAGGTTCAAAACCACATCCTCAAATAATTGATATCCTTTCTGAAAATTTAATTTCAATCGAAATTAATACTTTATCCACCATATGCACTAATAACTAGTAAGTGAGAAAACTTCCTTTAGTGAGTTTAGGATGCAATCTTTGATTGATGGAACATCCGTCAAAACCAAAGGCAAATCTCACAGAAGATTATAAAGGAGTGGACAATTTTTTTAGATTCAAGCTAGATTCAAGGTGGAAAGATAGTAAACAAGCCAACTAGGTATCGCTTACAGAGGGCACGCCATGCCTATTGGCGGTTTTGACTCATGACCGTTTTTAATCATCCAGTGTAGGCATAAGTGGCGCGCACCAAATTGGGTCTGAACAGTTGCAACGATTCAAATTATTTGAACCTTGAGACCTTAACTATTTTTGCAGACTTTTCAAAAACTGGGAAGATGCAAGGCTCTTGGTTTTGTTGCCATTTATTTAGTTCTGAATGGATACAGCCATACCGGAGTGGTTGTCATGTATAATACACGGCAAAATTGAAGAGAATGAATGAACTGAAGTTGTTATGAATACATTATCTACATCTTTTGGCAGTATTTTTTTCCAGAATGTGCAGAAAAATATAAAGTTGCAAGACATAAAAAGAACAAGGTGCAAGCAAAAACTGCTTCCAAAACTAGATAGAAAAGTTCATCTAGAAAGCAAAAAGATCAACAGAATTCCTACAACACCAAAAGAAAGAAAATTCAACTAAGATACGAAGAAAAAAAACACAACATTGATTCTTTTTTTTAAAAGGTTTTGCTATCTGTTCAATCCAACAAATGCATCCTAAATAGATTCATTTCACCTGCAACGTTTCTGTCCAGGAGCTTGTGGTTAAGATTTACATAAGAAGTCAAATTGTTATGTTAAGCTCTAAACTTACACGAGGTTTCCATGATGACTGAAGTTAAAGTCTAATGTGGTCTTAGATTCTTTCCTCAGTTAAACTAACTACACAGCTATATACGTGACGTGCAGATGTTGCAGAAACAGGAATACTAGTGTGAGATATCGTAACCTGCAGCGTGCAATAACCATTTCCATGACAGTGATTTAGATTCCCGGGTAGCTGTAGCGTCAAAGACGGAAACTCTTCCACAAGAAGAGAATAACCGAACAGTAACGAACGATATATTTTCCTCAAATATGGTCTACAGAACCATCAAAATCTGCATCCTTCACAACTGATCCGAATCGACAGCATTTTATATCTCTTCAACTCTCACATTGATATGTATATATATATATATAATATATATATATAGAGAGAGAGAGAGTACAAGGAATTTATCAACCTGGCCATTTGCCAGTTCAGTCCATGGATGAACTAGTTTCTGCAGCAGCATCCTCGTAGAAACTGGTTTGCCCATCTCCGATGTGCCTAGATGATGAGACAGTGCTGTTTTAGAAAGTTAAGCATATACATATAAAAAAACATATTATGATCCTAGGGAGATTATAATTAGGTGGCATCACTTTAAATAATGTAGCAATTTGATCAGGGATTTTGAGAATATTTCTACTCGTCTGTAAGCTGCCACCTCATAGCTGCATGCCTAGGCAAATTTTTAACAAAACTTAAATAATTGCACATGTAATTCAAAAGTAGCTGATAACTGGTATATATTATTAGTATAAAAACAGTTGATCTGTTAAGTTATGCTCACAGAAACATATTTTATCAGTCTCAAAAAAAAAAATCAGAATTGTGAAAAAAGTTTAGGTAACGTTGTTCAACTACCAACATTATGTGATAATTGTATGTGTGTTTCAAAAAAGATAAATTGCATGTAAACTCATGGATCCTCTTACATAGTTGCACGTTTTCTCATCAAATTGTTGCAGCTTCATTCTTCATACAAATGAAAATTTGAAATGTGTTTCAGACAATTTAAAAACTAGACACTTTTATCTATATCATAAAAAGCAGTGAGGAAAAAGATACTAACTGATAACCTAGATCACGAATTCAACAGAGTACAACAAATCTGACCAAAACTGCAGAAGTCCATAATATCTCCCACAAAGGTCATAAAAAGCAAATTCTTTTTAAAAAAAAAAAACTACTTCTTTATAAGTGCTGTCAAAGAGCCATTCAGTATGGTTTACAAAGGTCAGCTTGAGATACCAACTCAGCACATAGTGACCTAGACACAACATCATGAGAATTGCTATTTACCACAATTAGTTGGGTGCTTATTTTAATTGCACTCACTTGTAAAGAAACAGAACAGCTTAGAAGTATGTAGAATCAATTCATGTGTGATGGTATACTGCAGTTTGTTTTTAAGGTCTGATCGTTTATTATACTGTAATTACTGACTTCCATATAAGAGTAACCGGGTTTACCGTCAATATCATCTTCTCATTTCCTCCCTTCTTCTGAGGGGTAATTATAATTTAGGGTTTTCCGCCAAACCTAAATATTGAGATAATTTTGAAAAAGAATACTCTCTAAAAGTCATTATTTTAGAGAACTTTTGACATTTTCCCACAAAATAACGCCTTTTTTGGGAGCAGTACATGGGGAGGCGTAAACCTCTCACAATTTTCATAAGCATCCCCATGTGCAGGCAGTTAAATGTAAGTGAGTCAAGTGAACATAATATAAAATAAACATAACAATGAGCTATTATTAAAAAAAAAGTGCAAGGTCTTTAGTTATGAGACTAACTCTTTGGTCCGGTTTCTACATGGCAGCAATTCATTGGAACCCGGTGCTCGTGAAGGAAAATCAGCTCGCACCCTCCTCCCCACCTTCACAGGAAAAGAAAGTGAAGTAAGAAGAAATGGATAAAGAAGATAAAAATATTCTATGCCCCAAAAATATTAAATTGCACTTCAAAACATTCAGCACAAGTAGAAGCTCACTTTCATATCATTTTTTAGGCTCTTCTTTGCTCTCACGTGATTCGCATAATCTTTCGTTCTCCAATCTCTGTGAACGTTTTCTTCCTACAAGCGGGTAAAACAAATGACCCATCTTAAATACCAGATTTATCATCGGATCAAATGCACACAAAATAATAGAATAAATTTCAGCTTACACCATCCACTGAATCAAAAGCCTCTTTATGCTGATTAACCAAATTCAAGGGCTTAGGTTCCAAGTATTCCTTCCTCTTGAGCATTCGAGCCCTAGGATAATCGTACTTGTGAAGCTGAAGATCTGATGGTTCGCCGCTACTAAACTTGCTCAGTGATGGACGAACACGAGGATTTCCGTTGTTATTTGATACCATCCCTTCTACCCCATACTTAGACCTCCTAAAATTGTTCTTGCTGTTGATCACAGGTGGTTCATCCTCGGAACTTTCACGCATGTCCATGGATGGAATACCTTCAGGGGCATGTTTCCTGTCACTGTTAAAAAAAGAGTTTCCCAAGGATGGATAGGTAGTGCGCTCCCTACGAACATATTCTGACTTGGTACGCTTGATATGTTCCCCGTCAGGATATGAGCCTTGCGGATATGTCTCGTGATGGTTCCTTGGGTATCTCTGGAGGTACAGAAAAAATGAAAAAATCTGTTAAAGAAGATACTGCTGATAACATGATTTTGTGGCTCATAGATATAATTCTAATGCCAAGTGACATCTCTAACACATCAAATTGGTGACCAAACTACTCAACAGATAGATAATTCAGACTTCTCCTATGAAAATATTTAAGCAAGATGACGACTGTAGGAGATATTAGTGACAACATAATTGTGTGGATCACAGAAAGATCATTAATACCAAGTGATCCCTCTGACGTATAATGCATCAGTTTGTTGAGAAAACTACTGAACAGTATATGATTAAGATAAATACACGTCCAGATTCCATTGAAACTTGTGTCACAAAAAAATAATAGTTGCAGAGCCTAAAAATACTGAATTCCCATTAACATCTCAAAATTAGCCACGACTTTGAGACAGAATAGTCAGCTGTGAGTTGATGGAGACTAAAAAATACCTCCTGGTCAGTAAAGACTCCAGTATATGTTTTCAATCAGAAAATTTCTCTTTTCATCTTACCAATTGTGAAGTTCTCTTCCTCCAATACTCTCAAGTTGAGTGACTAAGGGGATGTGAATTGGTTCATGAGCCACATACCATCTTTTCTCTAATATGAAATCTGCAATTCCTAGGTCTTTCAAATGGCTGGGTTACTCATACCATCTGATTTTGGGTTTATGGCTTGATTAATTTCTCTAAATTACTTAGAAGTCAGAAGCACCATACTAAGTGTACATATAATATAGAGAAATAATACAGATAAGATAAGCTTTAGATGGCTATTGGTCGTATAGGCCCTATCCTGGAAGTTAGTAAGGAAACATAAGAACAACTATTTTATTTGACACTAATTATTGCTAATTTGCTATGATGATTTCAAGAAGGCTGATTTACTGACTAATCCTAACAAACAACAAATTGAAACCTATAATTAACCTTGAAATCCTAGGCATCCACCATCCAGTAGTAGTAGATCCAGCTGATATTCTCTCGACTACGACAATACCAATGCATATGGTCCAGAATGAAACCTTACTCCACAGATAGGACCGCAACTCCCGAGATACCTTGATCACATAGAGGACTTTGTAAAATAAAATAAAGAATAGATGTTAGGAACAGCGGGAAGATTGACCATGTTTTGTGGAAGGTCTGTGGTTGGCGAGACTTCAGTCAATTGTTCTCCTGGACCAGGTAAGAACTCTACTTTTAGTCAAGAATATTAACTTCCATCGAGACCATTCAAAAGAAGTCATTTAAATCACCACATGTTAGTTTGATTGGTAAAATTTAGTAAACCATTAAATTTGCACATGGACTTCTAACCAGAATCTTATTCTATCTTTTGAGTATAGAAACCTTAGGATGTTATCTACATTTCTCCAGCATCGCATACGGGAGCACCATTTATAGATATATTTACCTAGCTGAACTTCAGCATATATATGGCCAGAAACACTTAACTTATCTAAGTGCACCACTTTGAAATTTCAAAAGCAGCCACCCCTGTTAGACTTTCAAAGTTTTCAAGGATTTAAGCAGAAAGGTACACTTACCATCTCAATACGGGATTCCTTGCGGCCTTTAGAGATACCATGAGAGTTCTGTCGGACAGGACCAGCCATCTGGTATGTATCTGCCAAAATTTATGCAAAACAAGGCTGAAGTCCATGAGATCTATTCAATATGGAATCAAGAGGAATGATGATTATAAGCAAAGTCTTTAGCTTGCAATTCACAGACACCATTGAAACACCGAACAAGCAGAGGGTATATAATTCTACAATGACATCTTTAGCTTCTGACTTATAACATGGGAATCTTGATATATGATCAAAACTTGTCCCGGGAGAAGCAAAATGTAGTCAAAGAGAACTTCTTCTCTTTCTTAAATAAATAATTATAATTAATAAATAATTATAACATGGGTCACATCACATGAATCTACATAGATGATCAAAAGCTGTACAGAGAAATGTGAAATGTAATGACAGAGACTTCCTCCATGATGGGTGGTGAGTGTATGTTACCTAGCAAAATGCATCTAATTAAACCCTTCAAGGATGAAACGCCTCAAATTTACCCCAGCATATCATGATAACATGTGGACACCAGTCACACCACAAGGCCCTTATTGTGGGTCAGGCAATTAATCAATGCTTTCTAGTATTACAGCTACATTCTTTTTATATATAATACATATGATCCAAGCTTCATAACTGCATCTTTATGTTGTTAAGTTATTTTCATGATCAAGAAAGTTGTTAAAGAGCTGGGAGGATAACACTGGAGGTGAAAATTTAATAAATAAACATGTAACTATAAGTTTAGCTCTCTTGCTAGCCAGGTAGTCAACACCAAAACTAGGGCCCTCACGAAGTAGTCATCCCTAAAAAAGTATCAGCAAACATAACAAATATAAAGATGTTAATTTCAAAAGATTTTGTTACCATTGACTTGGTTCCTAACTGGAGAATCAAATGCACCAGGAGGAAGTGACTGAAACTCTATTCCGAGAGGAGGGCCATCTTCGCAGAAAAGCCTCCCCAGTTGCTTCTTAACGGAAATGATAGCAGCATTTTCAATCTCATCCCGCAAGTGTAAATATCCTGATACCAGAGCTTTACCCTTGTTCTTTACACCTTCGGAAATCAACATTGAGTTGCTACTCCGATTTGGATATCTCAAATTTTCCATATCATGAGTCCCACGACCTCCCTTGTGAGGGAATAATCGTTCGTGTGAAGTAGAGCTACTTCCTGAAGAAGTATTCTCCGCAGTACTATAAATTCCAGTAGGCATACGTACACCCCTTTTGCTGTAAGGACGGTCTGGAGTTGCATAGTCTGGGCCATCAAATCTCCGACTCTCGACCTCTTTAAGATCAAAATATCTATAACTCCCTTGTTTGTTACTGCTACATGAATCTTGCTTGAGGCCACTGCCACGATCCTGTATAACACCACTTGATAGATCTTGCTTTCCGTTTGCAGAAGCTTCTTTCAATAGCCTTTTATCTTTCAATCTTCTATGACAAAACCATCCGGAGACTTGCTTTTCAGATAATCCTACCTTCTTTGCAAAATCCGCTTTCATTTTCTCATTGGGATATGTATGTTCTGAGGGGATAAAAGAATATATTTCTCTAAAGCATTCGGGTAAGAAACATATTAATAACAAAAGAAGATTAAGATATGAGAAGAGGACAATTTTACCCGTGTAGAAGTTCTCCAGAGCTTCAAGCTGTGCTGGAGTCTTGAACTTCCTTTTTTGTTTATTCTCAGGGAGGGCATTATCCTCTTCATGATGCACCTCGCAGGGTTCTGAATTTTTCATGAGATTGTGACCAGCTGAATTAATAAATCACACCCAAAGTGTGTAATGACAGTAATAGTTTGAGACAAGAGTCAAAATGATATCGTAGCGGAAATAGACAAACAAAACAAGAACCAGATGAAGAATAACACCTAATCTATGTTTTATTAAAAGTGACACAATTACTCATAAGTGAGAACACCAGGAACTCTATCCCCCTGAGTTTGACGTAACCCAGCATTTGTTACTTATATCTCTAGAAGGTCCTACTTTTAGTATCACCTAATATTTATTTAAGTTCCATATATATTGATGCTCAGGAGCTTCTCCACTTGATACAGATTCTTAAAAACCATGTTCATGCTAGAATTACATTGGATCAAAAGGTCATCCGCGTTGTAACAAACAGGAAGGACAAAGTTGGTAAAGGTAAGAAACACTCCATATATGGATTCCTAAAACGAAATTCAACTACGACTAATGCTAGCATTGTGCGTTGTTCTTCTATATCTCTATAATTGAACCAAAGATTGTTATCCTTTAAAAGTTCAACATTGACCAAGCTATTCCTATTGCCTAAATCTTCTAACAAAAGATTAGCTGTGTCAATTAGGTGAAACTTTAGGTATAAATCCACCAGGTGTTGAGGGGAAACAGTAGGTAACTATGGCAAGAAATTATGATAAGATAGAAAAACGTATCCCTATATGTGGTGGGGAAGACTTCCAAAATCCAACAAACCCTAATACACAGTTTAATCCAAAAAAGAATAAACTAGATTTCATTCAATTATGAATAAACAATCAGACCAAACTTTCTTGATAATCATAAACAGAAGCAGTTAGCATAATAACAAACAAAACAATAAGAATCCAGATTAAAAAGAAAGAAAAAAAACATTAGAATTTTCGATTTAACCATTATTAAAATTAGGTAGGAGGAATTCAATAAATTTACAAGTCCTCACAAATTCAGCCTAAACATCAAAAATTCTAATCGGATAACTATATCAAGATATTGGTAAGAAGAATCAGTACCTTCTTCCATTAGGGGGTAAAGGTAGATTTCTACCAGTCAAGAAAATTATCTTCTTCTGCTTTGAAAAATCAAACAACGCTAGAAGAACATGATAACGAAAAGGAATGCAGTAACGTTTGCATGAATTCTGTGGAGAAAGAAAGAAAGAAAGACGGAATATATATCAAGTTTCGTATGAAGAAGAAAAGAGTTTTTCCTTTCCTTTTCTGTTTTTGTTTATGGTAATGGTAATGGTTGGGCTGTCCGCCGTCTCTGCGAAAAGTAGAGATATTGGACCAATGTAACTTCATTGGTTAAATTGGGGTAGACGGTATTAGGGCACCCTCTGAAGGGAAATGCAAAAGTGACCATGCATATAGAGTTTTCCTTCATTTTTTGTGTCGCACCAAATTGGTGCACAAATCGTGAAAGAGGTATATCTTCTACACTTTTCTTTTGTTTTGTTTTTTTGAAGCATGAAATTTATTAGATTAGCCTGAAATTACACGGTGTATGTAATACCCATAGAGTCTGCTATTACAATGGAACTGATAGATTGCGGAACAGTATGTTCCCGTACTGTTGTCGTGAGTCTCCCTATGGAGCAATCATCCGCTGCTCGGTTTGCTAAACCATCTGCCGCTTGATTTGCTTTTCTGTAGACGTGGCTAATGGTATATTGCTGGATTTGGGCGAGCCTTTGTTTGATCTCTGCAACTAGGTCAGATATATACCAAGAGGGGTCTGAATCTGAGGTTATGAATCTCATTAAATTTTCCGAATCTGTTTCAAATTGGACTTTTGACCATCCTCGTTTCGTCGCCGTTTTAGAGGCTATGTGCATGGTCCGGGTCTCCGCTGCAAGTGCTGTGGTGATGCCCTGAGGTTGTGTTATTGCTAGGATAGTGTTGGTTTCCTCATTTCTACAAATAATACCTGCTCCCTCTATTCCGGGGTTTCCTCTTGCTGCGCCGTCCGTGTTGATTTTGATCCAATCTGATTGAGGCTTGAGCCATCCTACAAAGATGGTCGAAGTTTTTACGGTTCTTTGTGATGGGTTTGGATATGGATGCATCCGAGGGAGCACCAGTGGGAGGTGAGTCTGGGCCCAAGAATATTCCCGCTGGAGCTTGATGGCCCTTTGCATTACACTTATCGGATTTTGTTGTTGTTGGCGATACATCACACCGTTCCTGGTTAACCATAAGGACGAAAAAAGGAAGCAGAAGGTTGTGGTTATCGGTGCATGTACTTTTGTTTGAAGAAGTTCGGATATGGTTGTTTGGTGAGGTAGTGAAATGGGTATGCCTTGCAAGGCGACGTGAAGGTTTCTGAGGTGGTTTAGTAAGAGGTTCCAAGAATCTATAGTTGTCTGACAGTGTAGCAGAATGTGATTGGATGTTTCGGGATTAGAACTGCATTGAGGGCATAGATTGGAGTTGGTGAGATGGATGTGATGAAGAATGTTGAAGGTTGGTAAATCCTCATTAATTTCTTTCCACAAGAAAAGCTGTACTTTTGGGGGACTTGGGAGTGTCCAAAAGAAGTTGGATGGTGGAAGGGGGTCATGGTGAGTTTGCGCAGAAGCGCTAATGAGGCAGTTGTATCCTGCAGCAGTAGTATATTGTCCGTTTTTTGTAAAAGGCCATATGATCCCATCGGTTTGATTGCTCTGCGGGATGTGGATGTTGATGATTCGTTGAATTATGGGGAGGGGTAGTAGGCTTAATCTTTGATGATCCCAATTCCTGGTTGATGGGTTGATGATGTCTGCTACTAATTGTATTGGAGAACAAGAAGCTGGGTTAATGGTATTTCAAATTGTGGTATCCAATTTGCTTGTATGGGGGTGTGTAATCCATCTCCTATTTGGTGGAAGAGATGTTGTTTGAAAAATGGTATGAGCGAGTTCATTTGCTTCCATTGAGGGCTGGGCGAAGATGGGAGTGGTGGGATGCTCTCGAAAATGGGGGTCTGGTCAAGATATTTTGCATTATATAGTCTGGCTAAGATAGAGTTAGGGTTTTGGTGAATGTTCCAAACTCTCTTCATGAGTAGTGCTTTGTTGTGTTCCTTACTACTTCGAATACCAAGCCCTCCTTGTGATTTGGGTTTGTTGAGCTTGTCTTTTTCCAGTGGGTGGAGTTTTCTGATTGAATAATCGTGACCCCATAAGAAGTTTGTATTGATACGATCCATTTTTGGTGGATATGAGAATGAAGAATTTTGGTTGCATGAGGTGGTTGGCAGTAGGGGTTAGTGATGATTTTATGAGCTCGAATCTTCCCGATTGGTTAAGGCATTTGGTCATCCATCCTTTTGCCATGTGTGCCAGCCGCTGAAGCAGAGGGGAAAATATGTAGCTAGAGGATCTACCATGTTTAAATTATACTCCTAAATAGGTATGGGGTTTGATGTTGTTGGCATGTTGAAATATTGGGTTAACTTATCTATCGGGGGTTGTTCTAGCTTCGGGTGATGTATCAGTATGGATTTAGAGTCGTTGATGTGTTGACTCGCCGAGGTGTCGTAAGCCTGTAGCAGTAGTTTGAGGTAATTTGTGCCTTTTGGGGTTGATTTATATGTTATCAAGAGATCATCCGCGCACATAAGATGCAGTGTTGGTGGAGATTTTTGAGAAATGCGGAGCCCCTCTATCTTGTTTTGTGCTTCAAGTATTCCCAAATTGGTGGACAGTATTTCTGCACAAATAATAAAGATATAAGAAGAGAGAGACCCCTCTCTGTCGTCTTCTCCTGGTTGGAGTGATGTATGCATGCGGTGTGCCGTTGAAATTGATTGAATAGGTTACCGTAGATATGCATAGCATAATATAATCCACAAGGTTGGAGGGGAAGCCTAAGCTGGTGAAAGCTTGTTTGATGAATCCCCAGTCCAATGAGTCATAGGCCTTTTGAATGTTTAGTTTCAGTGCTATTTTAGGATCCTTCGTACGGTATGATGTTTTGATGTGGTGAAAAAGTTCAGCTGCGATAAATATATTATCATGAACGGATCATTGAGGCACAAAGGCACTTTGGTATGGGCTATCAAAAATGGGAGTAGAGGTCGTATGTGATTGACCAAGATCTTTGAGATGATTTTATAAGTGACATTACATAACCCTATCGGTTTAAATTGAGATGGTTTCAAGGGATGTTCAATCTTTCGGATTAGAGCGATGTTAGTATGGTTCATGAGAGGGTGAATGCTAAATGACTCAAAGAAACTTCGTACCATTGCAATAAGTTGTGGTTGGGTTGTTTCCCAAAAAACTTACTGGTGAATCCATCTGATCCTGGAGCGCGGTCCGATCCTATGGAGAAAAGCGCCTGTTTGATCTCCTCAATGGTGACTTCCCCTGTTAGTTTCTCACATTGTCGAGGGGTTAACCTTGGTATTATTATCTCAAACAGATTTTTATCAATTACTGTATTTGGAGTCGTATACTGGTATGTGAAGTGTTCAAGCATGATCCTGATAATTTTTTCTTTGTCGTTAATCCAGTTGTTTTGATGATCCTGAATTTGTTGTATATTGTTGCAGCTTCTATGAATCATAGCCTTTGTACGGAAGAATGTGGTATTACGGTCGCCTGACTGAAACCATTGTATGAAAGAATGTGGTATATCTTTTACACATGAGGTGTATAAAGAGGGTGTGCTTTAGGACGTAGTTCTTGCTTCATAAATAAAATTATATATCAAAAGTCAAGTCTTATTAAGAAAATAATTATATGGCTCTACTTAGAGCATCCTTAGTGACTTCTCTACATAGACGATTCTGAGTTTTGAAAGGTTCCTTGCCAACTTAATCATAAGACCTTTTATATCATGATTTTTCTTTTTTGTAATAATTTTTATTTTTATTTTTTTTAACTAATTAATCCTAAGTTGGACGAGCAAAACTCATAAAATATATTCATGTGATATACAATATTCTTAGCATGATTCGTTATATTGAATCTTAAATCAGACGTTTGGTTATTTTTATGCATGAGAAAAATAAAGTTTCATAAATGCGAATTTAATCATAGGACTTTTTATACCATTGATTTTTCTTTTTTGCAGTAAACTTTCTTTTTAAATTTTTTTATCAATCATAAGTTGGACGAGGAAAATTCAAAAAAAATGTAGTCATGTGATATAATACAATTTTAGCACGATTCGATTTATTGAATCGTAAATTAGAGATCTGGTTAATTTTATGCACAAAAAAAATAAACTTTCATAGTGCGAACTTAATCATAGAACTTTTACACCGTTGATTTTTTTTTTTTTGCAATAATTTTTTTTTATTTTTTGTCGACAAATCAACCAAAAGTTGACGAGGAAAACTAAAAAAATCTAGCCATGTGATATACTACAATTTTAGTACGATTCGTTATGAAGTGCCAAAAACGCCATACTAAGCTAAAGGAATATTATGGTACACTGCATGGCCCATGCCATAAATGGAAAGTTGTAACTTACTGTAAGCAAAAGGGTTTAAGGCATGTTATGAAATAAGTTGTTACAAAAGAAGTAGTAACACCGAAGTTCTAAATTTGAGGCGACTTTGCTGATGATTCGAGCCTACTTATAGTTTTAATAGATAATTTACTTTTCTCTTTCTTGTAGCTAAATAAAGTATCGAGCAAAATACAGAGGTACAAAAACTTTTACCCTCACCATGAATATCCTGAGCAGTGATATAACTATTTCAACTGGTAATTAAAGATGACATAAGAATTCCAAAAAATTCTTAGATGAACATGTATATCAAGTTATAAAGGAAAATCTTGTTTGCTGGGGTGGCTTATATTAGCTACAATAAAAAGCAAAATATTAGCTACCATGGAAATCTGAGGTTTAGGAAGCAAGGATAAAACAGAAAAGGCCAATTTTCCTCGAGTAATACAGAGCAAAATATCCTAGATGAACATGGATAATTCAAATGATGAGAGTATCCATTCCAAAAAAGGTCATGTTGAAACTGTAGATGTGGCATTTTGTATAGGATGCACTTGTGACGAATAACAACTTAATTATGTCTATCCACTGGACTTATACGTACGTTTTCTAACTTTAACTCAATATGAGCTAGTCCATGCCTGTGCAAGTAATTAACCTGAAGGTAATAAATAAAGAAAAAAAGAACAATAAAACTCTACATTTTGTCTCTGATAAACAAATTTACTTAGACGAAATACATTTGTGATGTTGAATTGAATACATATTTCGACCAAGCGAACGCAGTAATTGTCATACATGCTGCAAAATCTACGTAGAATAGATTTGGAATGGTTGGTAAATTACTGGGATCTTGGAACAACAGGGAATATGAACAAAATTATTTATTCTCATAAAAAACGAAGTAGCTTGACAAACATATGACCTAAAGAACGTATAAAAGGATTATAGAATTAGTAAAAGAAAAGTTTGGCTTCCAAAAATACATATGTTGTTGTACTTTTTCCCGGCGTTGGTTCTCTGTTGCCATTATTTATGCTTTGTGAATCGTCCATGTAACTAACTGGTAACTACGGTAGAGAAATTCAAATAAACTAAAGTCATTTATCTTGTATAGGACTGTTGATGGTGGATTTTTGGCGAAGGTCATATTCGTAAAATCACATCGAAAATTTATGCATCTATGATCAGTATCATAAGTATATAAAATTTATATCTTCACAAGAAGTGAATTGCAGTTATGTAACCTCATGAAAGTAATAATATATGACGGCAATATTAAGATTTCTGAGGCAGGGTTTCCAATATTCCATATATTTCATCGATTACGTTGAGCGGCTTAGTCTCTTTTAAATTCAGAATTCATCTCTAGTGTTTGAACTTACTCAGAATAATATATGATGTTGATCGCATCATATCTAAAGGTTCCCAGACATGCGGCATGCCAGTGCAGAGCAACCAATTAAGTAATTGTAGTGTTGTATTTACCAGTCAAATTCCTAGAAAAAATATGCTAATTAAACCCTAATATTCACTTATTCAGGATTCATGATTTTTTCGGTCAAATTTCATGGAATAATGATGGATATTTACCTTTTGGGCATTTGGGGCATCCGAGTAAGCCCCGAGAAAAAGGCACGGGTGTATTTAGTAATTAGTAATAATGCTTAAAGGAGCATCCAAAAACATGGAAGAACTAGGATTGGAAGTCGGATCAAATAAGGAAAGGGAAGAGAGATAATAATAATTAAATAATAAAGGAACCGTGAGGATGGGCTCACACGGCTAGCCCAATGAAGTCTTTAAGTCGTTAACCTATAAAGGTTTTAGGAAAAACCTAGGTTAAAGGAGAATCGACTCTAGTCGCAACTAGTATCACACAAAAGGTGTGGGGATTAGGTTTCTCAGTTGCTAGAGTTCTCCCTTATATAGTCTTCAAATCAGGGTTTGATAACTTTGAGACAAAGAAATCAATATTCACCATTAGATGAAAACCTGATTTAAGATTTAAACTAAGTTTGCACCGTTAGATGTTCTTAGCTTGTTATACCCAAATAAGATATACCTTCATTTAGATATGGGTAACCGTACCTAGACATGTATATTGAGTTGGCTTAATAATAGTTAACCGAAGTTAGCCATATGAATACTTTTATATTAACCATGTTCATTTTAACACTTCTAGATAAAATGATAATCAAATGAATCTAATTGTTCTACTCATAGAGTTGTTCAGTTTTTTATATTCTCATAGAAGTATACAAGACAGAATTGAAGTAAAATCAGATTGATTCAAAAGAATCAGTTTATGAACATTTTAGCCACAGTTTGCAAAGATTGCATTCCTTAATTTATAAATGTATTTTTCATGAGTATGAAATAATACTTAACCGATTTTAGAACTTAACCACATAAGTTTGCAAACGGGTACGTAAACTTAAGTTCCGAACTTGATCCTTTCCGACAGTTCGCAAACGTGTATGCATACTGCCATTCCGGACTTGATCTTTTCCGACAGTTCGCAAACGGGTGCGCATACTGTCGTTCCATACCGAATTTAGGTGAAACAGTTTGCAAAAAGCTACACAAACTTAGTTCCCGGACTTTAACAGTTAAAACCGTTCGCATACGAGTATGCATTCTTGGTTCTCTAACCTGAATCATTCTTACAACAGTTTGCATACTGATATGCATACCGTGCTATATCCAGACAATGGTTAATTCTTCTAAACTTCCATTTCAAACATTTAAACATTCTTAGAAGATGACAACAGCTGTCTCACACAAACTATTTGTTAGAGCATAGCTCAGTTGAACCCACCAAGCGTTGGTATGTCAAGTTTGGTTATCATATTTTAGTGAATCAAAACTCATGTTAAGAGTCGCTTGCTTATGTACTAGAGTCAACTTCGTATAGGTTAGCTTGAAAGTATTAGGATATGAGACTTTACAAGTATTGCGAAGACTTGAAGATGTGAAGAAGCAAGGAGCTACAACGACAACATAATCCTTCCACTTGAGGTTAGTGATATTTGAATTGAATTGTTTCATTCCCTAACGTATCTTTCAAGTCGTGCATATTGAAAACAAAACTGCGAAGTATGTTTGAACTCTAGATAGACATAGTATCAAGGAATATAATACGAGGTTTACTGCTTAACCGTTAAACTTTGTAGATAAGACATCGACATAATCGTTTAAATCCTATTGTGATTATGTATGGGTATGAGGTGAGGATTTCATACTAGGTAATAATGTTTTACATGTGTTCTAAGGAAGTAAATTCATAAACTTGGTTTGTGAATCGAAAAGGAAATCGCCAGGTGTTATTTGTATTGTTATTCATTGCATATCTCGTGAACAACCAATATGTGTGATTAGTATAACCGTTCATGACTTGTTTGTGTTCTTGTTAAAACTATTCACAAAGGCTTGACTTATGTATTGGTATGACTTTTATTAGTGAAACTGATCTTAATTAATCACCTGAGATGGTATGATCGAGTTTGTGATTTGTGTATGACCGACTCTGGATAAAAAAGAATCGATCCTAATAAGAGGTGCAACACATCACAAAGGGGAATCGATCCTTGTATGATGTGCAACAAGTTTTTAGCAGAAAGGGGAACCGATCCTATGGACATGTGCAAACACGTTTTTAGGGAAAGGGGATCCGATTCTACGGACATGTGCAACACGTATAAGTTAGATACCATATATATGCGGGGATCCGATACTAGTACCTAGTCAACCGAATTTTGGAAAGCTAGTGTGACTATGCACAGTACTCATATGGAGGTAGGACTGAAAATTTTTTTGGTAGAACCGTTAAACCCATGATTTGTGATTGAGTGTTTTTGATCAATCACATAGTTCTTGAAAGTCAGATGAACCAATTCTAAACTTGTTTGGAAGTGTGGAAAATCGGTTTCAAGGTTGTAAGTATGAAAGAGGACTTACAAAGTAAGGATGTCGACATACTTTGAACATGTGTTGTAATGATTATCTTTTATTGTTCAAAGTTATTCCTTAATAGATACAGGAAGAAAATCCCAGGATCGAAATATAAATAAGTTAAAAATATTTTAATTAAGGTTGTTAATTTTATTTTAGGAAAATGAGAATTAGTAATGTGCATTTACTAGTTGAGATTTTCCAAAGAGATTTTCGGTCATTATTTTGGACAGAGCATTTCCAGGAATTATGAAAACCGGAGTTGGAATATATTAAATATCTTTGAGAATATTTTCGGTTTTGGAAATTCCTTGGTGTACAAACTTCCTTGTCTATAAATACTTGAAGTTTGCATTTCTAACAAACTAATCCTTCGTGATAGCAAACTTCCTCGGTTGTGTTATTACTGGTGTAGCCGCCTATTCGGAGAGGAGAGTAACCTACTTAGGAGAAATATCTTACAACCGCTCAATTTAAAGTCTTCTTTGGGATTGAGAAGCTCCACGAGTACCGTTGATGGGAAACTAGATAATTGTGGTTTATCTTGTGTTTTCAATTGATGTGATTGACTAACGGTGGTTGAACTTTGATTTCACCTAGTTTGTTTATGCTTGAGAATCTTCTCTTCTGATATAAGATTCACTCAAACTAGATCGAAGTTTCGACAGGGATCTTTAGACTGTTGTTAGTTCTAAAGACGATCTTATGATAATCCATTGTTAACAGACTCCATTTTGTGCGTAATTGATCACAAGAGATTCAAGTTGTTGTGCGCAGGTATTTATTGAAGATCTAAGAATATTTGAAGACAATGAAGATATTGAAGATTTCTGATTTGGGGTTCATAATCTTTAATGTGCACAATACTTGTTCCGGTATAAGAGGATCCAACTATAATCGGTTTATCCTTGTGGTATATTGGATTGATTAGTTGTGTAGATCGGCATCAATATAATTCTTTGTGATTGAAAGTACTGATCGCAAAATCTTAACAATTACCTTTGGTGATTGAACATAATATAGATCTAAGAACCTGACGAAGGAGTTTACGTTAAGATAAACATAAGAGCCTTTGTCCGACTCACATCACTTGGTTGAAGAGAGTTGATACCAAACAGATTTGTTGTTCCTTTACTGTTTAGAATACGAACCAAAGGAATTGTTCCAAGTACGTTGCTTAGTTGCTTGGTCTCAACTATATGAACTATAAGTCTAGTTGCTTGGTCTCAACTATATGAAGTTGGTTTAATTTTTTGTAGCGACTTAATCCTGAGAATATTCAATTCTAGACAAGGTCCTGGGGTTTTTCTCCATTTGCGGTTTCCTCGTTAACAGAATCTTGTTGTGTCATTTACTTTATATTTCCGCATTATAATTGTTTTATTATAATTAAAGTAAATTACACAAACGTTAATTCCTATTTACTTGATAAGCAATCCTATTGTGCTTGGTTAAGTCCGAACCTTTTTATCAAGTAAACATACTTCGTTGTTGTATTGTCTCGATCTCGTATCCATAGGCGATCACACGAAGTGTGAACCGGTTAGTTGCATTGTCTCGACTCAGTCCATAGACAATCACTTTCGGATAAAGGACTTATAGGTAAGAAAAGTTTTAGCTTGAGGTATATTTGGGTACCCTCTCCTTTTCACTATTAGATTATAAGAAATTTTCAAGTGATCGAATGATGAATATGAAACATTCCGAGTCTACATCAAATGACTGTCTCACACAAATCATATAACATGTTACAAGGCGATTTTCATATGATCATCTTTTGACTTTCGTCAAAAATAATGATGAACTTAGTTAAAGCAAAAAGCTTTCCAACATATATTTCGAGAAAGATATAAGCGAGTTAAACTCAGCTCGAAATATCAAATGTGTATAATGTAAAAGTCTATATAACTATACGACTTAGTCTCAATAGGAGATAAAATAGAATAGACTTATGAGGATAGATGAGTTCAAGTCTCCACATACCTTTTGTTGATGAAGTTCCTCCAAGCTTCCCTTAGTAGATCTTCGTCTTCAATCGATGAACGTCGTGAAGTCTAAAGCTTAACTACACATTTTATCTTAATCTGAGACATATCTATAAGTAAATAGAAATCAAGACTTATAGTTTTGACACCTAAACTTGACAAACAAGCTTGAGATAGCAACGCTTGCGAGTTCGACCGAGCAATGCTCTAACAAGCTCCCTCTTTGTCAGTTTTAGTGACAAAACTATCATTACATATGGATTACAAAATAAATAAACTTTGTAGCTTCTCATCCAAATGCTTGATTTCCTTGTACTTCAATATACCTTGAATTTTTTGTCACTCCAAGTACTCCAGTGATTTTGAACGTGTTCAACTCAACATCATAGTTGTTGAAGATACGTAGCCATAAGAATAAGAAAATAGATGTTTGATAAGTGCATAACTCATATGATTTTAGTATCCATTTTATACTTGTTTTAGCTATTATTCTTGCATGTATTCGTATTATTACTCTTGTTTTATCTTATTTGTCTCTATTGGGTGAATTATCAAAAAAGGAGCTACAAAGTGCTAAAAAGATCTAAAAAGAGAAGTATTCCAAGTATCCAAGTACCCAAGTCCAAGAGAAGTGGAAGAAGTACAAAGAAAAGGAGCAAAACGCTCAAAATCAAGAGACGGGCCAAAGACCGAGATTAACTCATTCAAATTTAGGATTTGGAAACGGGTATGCAAACGCATTTAACTGAGGTTTCAGTTTGCAAACGGGTATGCAAACTTATTTCCCTGGATTTTGTTACAAAATTTCATTTGCATACTGGTATCAAACAATGAAGGATAAGAACGATTTTAGGGTCCTTCTTTCGTAGTTTCGGGTCGGTTTCCGGAACACAAAATTGGTTTAAAAGACCAAAATCAACAATTCCTGGGTGAAAGGGACATTTAGATTTTGATACTATTTAAATGGACAAAAATGTAAAAATAGCCAGGATGTAAACAGTTTCATCCTATCCATTTTTAAATATTTTTTCTTATTTTTAATTTACATCAGGATGCTTCCAGTTTCATCCTTGCTATTTTTTAAGTTTAAGTCAGTACGAATCCAGTTTCATCCTTGCTATTTTTTTGGTGTCCGTTTCACCCATAATAATTTTTACTCGTCCATTTGAACCGTGTTTTAAAAATATTCGGACACATGACCCATTTTCCGTTTCTGGAACCGAGTAGGATACTTGGAGGCCAAGCATTGTAAACCTATACAAATAGGTATTAGGCCTTCTAAAGAATATATCATCTCATATCATAAGCTAGGGTCTACATCTAAACCCAGGGCTTACCGCTTTAGGGGGAAACCACCATTATTCATCTTCTTTGTTATATGAGTAGCTAAATCCTTTGTCGATTAAGGATGAATTCAATGTTCTGAGCGTGAAGCTTTTTTATTAATACAAATATATTTGAACTTTTAATAATCATCGTTTGTTTTTATTATATCTAGGGTTTATGATTGATTCTTAGATTGGTTTGGGTGCGCAATCAGATTAATCCATTGATCTTTCTATTGCTAGTAGAGAGTTGAGCTATCCGTAATTGTCGTGCATCTCCTACACAAGTAGAGAACATGAGACCTTGTAGAGGGATTTTGTAAAGAAATCAGGTGTGGGAACAACACCAGTAAGTGAATCTAGCGTACCGAGTTTAACTGCTGGGATCAAACCTAAATTCACAAACTCTAAAGAGTTCGATCGAGTTACACCTTGCAAGTGTACCTCAAGGCGGCTCAGTTGAGTAGAATCCGGTGACTAAGCATACCAATTGTCCGATGATGCAAGGAGTTTTGTGGATAGCTAAGCGTACACGTTATCCTACAATTGGTGATGAATGGTTCTAACGGAGGATAGATAAGTATTAATGTTTGAGCATTGCTCGGTCGAACTCGCAAGCGTTGCTATCTCAAGCTTGTTTGTCAAGTTTAGTTGTCAAAACTATAAGTCATGATTTCTAGTCTACTTATAACTAAATCTCGGATAATGATAGAAAGTGTAGTTGAGCATTAGACTTCACGGCGTTCATCGATTGAAGACGAAGAACTACTAAGGGGAGACTTGAAATCATCTATCACTCAAAAGTCTATCTACTCTATCTCTTGTTTGAGACAAAAGTCGTATAGATATAGAGACTTCAATTATATACATTTGATATTTCGAGCTGAGTTTAACTCGCTTACATATTTCTCGAAATATGTGCTGGTAAACTTTCTCTTTAACCAAGTTCATCTTATATTCTTGACGAAAGTCAAAAGATGATCATGTGAAAATCACCCGGTAACATCTTACATGATTTATGTGAAACATTCATTTGATGTAGACTCGGAATGTTTTGTATTGATTATTCGATCACTTGAAAATTGCTTTGAAGCTAATAGTTTGCGTGAGACAGCTAGTCCCGTCTTCCAAGAATGTTCAATGGTTGAAATGAGAGTTTAGAACAATTGGATTTGAGCATAGTATGCGTACTTGCATATATGTAATCCATGTCTTTGAACCATGGTATGCATACCCGTATGCGTACTGGTTGGTTTGTGAAGTCCGGGAACCTGGTATGCGTACCGGTACGGGTACTGGCATAAAGGTTCAGGTCCGGGATTTTCTGCTGAGCTTGGATGGTATGCGTACAAGTTCGCGTACTGGCGAAACCCAAACTTAGTCCGGCTACTTAGGTTTGCGGACCCATATGCATACTAAGTGGATGATGTTCTAAAATCGGTTTATTCATGAACTAATATATTTATATGATAAAGGATGCAATCTTATGCAAACCGTGGCTATAATGTTCATGACTTGATTCGAGTGAATCAAAATCGATTTTGCATCAATTGTATCTTGTATACTTCTATGAGTATATAAGCAATTGAACAACTCTAGAACTAGTTTTATTTGAGTCATTTGAACTAGTTATGGTTAAGATGAATGAGGTTGATATGAAAGTTTTCATATGGCTAACTTCGGTTAACTCTAGTTGATCCAACAAGGTGTACACGTTTAGGTACGGTTACTCATATCTAAATGAAGGTACATTTCATTTATGTGTAATAATCTAAGTTCGATCTAATGGTTGAAATATATTAGCTTGAGTCTAATCAGGTTTTCATCTAACTGTGGATATTGAATGATTTGTTACCAAGGTAGTATTGACTGCAAACCCTGATTTGAAGACTATATAAAGAAGAACTCTAAGAACTGGAAAACCTAATCCCCGCACCTCATGTGTGATAATAGTTGCGACTAGAGTCGATTCTTATTTAACCTTAGGTTTTTCAGGAAACCCTCTAGGTTAACAACTTAAAGACTTCATTGTGATTGTGAAGCCAGACCCAACTATTTTCTCTTTAGTGGCGTGATCTGATCTTTCAGTTTCTATCGTATTGAGTATTATTTTCTCTAAGATTGGCTCGAGATTTATTCTCCAATGGGCAAGATAAAAAGTAATCACATACATCTTCGTCTCATAGTTTGTGATTCCACAATATCTTGTTTCACTACCATACGATTAAGATTATTGTGAGGTGATTGATATTTCTAGGTTGTTCTTCGGGATTATAAGTCTGGTATATCAATTGATTCATGTTCACCTTGATTTATCGAAACACATAACAAAACTCATAGGTTTATTTGTGGGAGACAGATTTTTTTATACAATAAACTTTTTTGTGTGAGACAGATTTGTTTATCAAGTCTTCGACTTTGGGTCGTAGCAACTCTTAGCTATGGATGAGATCAACTAAGGGAATCAAGTGCGTAGAGTCTTGCTAGGATTCAGAGACGTAAGGAGCGCAACTGTACCTTGATCAGTGTGAGATTGGTTAGGGCTCAACTACATTTCTAGTCCGAAGTTAACTTGGAGTAGGCTAGTGTCTGTAGCGGCTTAATACAGTGTAGTGTTCAAATCTGGACTAGGTCCCGGGGGTTTTCTGCATTTGCAGTTTCCTCGTTAACAATTTTTTTGGTGTCTGTGTTATTTCTTTTCCGCACTATATTTTGTTATATAATAGAAATATCACAGGTTGTGCGTAAGTTCAATCAATTGGGAATCCAACCTTTGGTTGTTGATTAAATTGATTGACACCTGGGTATTGGTTTTTGATACCGTCCAAGTTATTTCTTATATTCAATCGGGTTCGCAAATTCCTATTTGTTTGATTGCGGATTGAATTGATAAATAGAGATATAACTCTTGGATATATTTTCATTGATTGAGTCTGACTGTCTAGTTGAATCTCTTGGAATTATATTGGAATTGTCCATTCATACTTCTAAGCGAAATATTGGGTGTGGTAGTTAGACCCCCGCTTTTTCAATTGGTATCAGAACAGGCAAACACATTTAAGACCTCATAAGTCTGTGTTTGTAGCGATCTGACTATATGGACAGAGGTGCTATCTCTATAAACGTACCACCAGTCTTCGATGGCTCAAATTACTCATGGTGGAAAATTACTATGCGTGCCTTTCTTCAAGCGCGTGATTTTTAAACATGGGTTTTTGTTGTTAATGGCTATCATCCTCCAATGGTTACAGTAGACGGTGTATCTATTGTTAAGGATATTGGTAGATATGAACATAACGAGATTCTCGCTGCAAAGCAAAATTCTGACGGTTTAAATGCTATCGCACATGCCATTACCCCAAATCTTCAATACCAAGTGACTACGTACACTCGGTCTAAAGATGCGTGGGATATCAAAGAAACTGTATTCGAAGGAAATTCCCCTGAGAAAGAAGATAGGCTTCAAAACCTATGTTCTGATTGGGAAAACCTTCGTATAACTGATGAGGATTCATTTGATGAGTTTAATCAAAAAGTGTCTGAAATTGTTAATGCATCTTTTGCGTTGGGTAAGACTATTCCTGAAAAGGACATTATGATGAAAATTCTCAAATCGTTGCCAGCCTAATATGATTCTAAGAAGCATGTCATCGTTGAAGGAAATAACCTTAACACTCTTTCAAGAAACAACTTGGTTGAGAAGTTAAAGATCTTTGATCATGACCATACATCCAAATCTGGAAAGGATATTGCTTTAAAGGCACAAAAGAACACTAAATTACTTGGTAAAAGTAAGAGTGTTGGCATCTATGAAGATCTTGACCAGTCAGTCTCTTCGATCACAAGACAGTTAAACCTCATAATCGTGTTCCTCCTAAAAATAGGGATACTGATGATACTGATGACGAGGATATGCCACAGTACTTCAAGTGAAAAGGCTTTGGTCATTTTGCAAATGAGTGTCCAAATCGTAAAAAATACATTGGAAACAAAGATCTTGCTGCAACTCTTGATGAAATGTTTGATCACCATGATTCTAACGAAGACGAAAAATCAAGAGTTGAACTTCTCTGTGAAAATATTGATTTTGATAATTGTAGAAATACGTACATCAACCTCGATATTCTTCCGGGAGATACTTCAACCACTTTGGAGGATAAAATGGATTTCTCCTTGTCTATTGTAAATTCTTCTTCTAATGATCTACCGTGTGTCTAGCATCTTGCACGACCATGACGTCTGAATCTTTCTCTTTATTGACATGTTCTTATTGTATTCTCAAGAGTCATAAACTCTCCAACTGTTTCAAGTACAAACATAAGATAATATATGTCAATAAACTACAACGAAGAGCAAATCAATTAGCAAACAAGCTCAAATTTATTCAGAAGTCGACTGAGGTATGTACTCTTCTCTCCTCTCCAAAGAAGTTAATTTCCAAAGATAAGTCTAGACCACTAGAGAAAAGAATACGGTCTAAACAATTTGTGAAACAGGGTTCTAAGAATTCCATTCAAGAAAGTTATGGTGGACAGATTATTGTTCACCCCAGCACAACTTAAATGTGTTGGTTGTGTATCTTGTCTCATGTGCCTGATTCAAAAGAGACAAGGGTTTACACATTTCAGGCTTTAGGAAAAGAGAAAAATATTTTGTTTATATTTGGTTCTTCTTTTTAGTCTCGTCTTCATTTTTTGGAATTCTTCCATCTTTTCATATCTAATTGATATTTAAAAGGGTTTACTCTGTTTGAATAATAAAAGAGGGTTACATCGACAATTATGCCTTGTTTAGGGTTGTGAGTTGTGCGTAGGTGAATTATTTTTAGTGTATAAAGGTTCAGTAACCCTACATTCCTTTTTTCTTCTCTGAAAAACATTTTTATCACAAGACTGCTTGTTGAGTCTGATTTGTGAATTCCTCTCATAATTCATACTGGTATGGAGAATCCAAGCATTATGTCTTCTGATAAAAAAGTTGTTAATATGATTGTTAAGCCATCAATCATGAAGGAAAAATATAAATCTCCTGTACATTCAACTTTGAAAAGAAAAAGGAATGTGAGAAAACCAAGAGTTGTTCCGTCTAATCAACATAAGTTCTCTGGGGTTCTTGAAGAGTTGAAGGAAATAAGAAAGGAGATTCAGGAAATAAAGGCTATTGTTTTTAGGACTCTAGAATTCAAAAGGCCCTGGTTCGACATCAGTCTAAAAGGTTTGTGTTAGGATCCGACACCGAACCAGAGGGATCATAATACTAAAGATAGATAAACTGATTGTTTGATTGGCGACAAACACCATAATCCTTTGAATTAGGGATTAGCCACCAAATTAAGACAAGCTTAGTAATATTAATTGTATTGATTGATTGATAAACCCTAAAACAAACTATGAATATGAAGAGATAATAACTTGAGTCCTAAGCTAATAACAAATAAGGAAAGATATAATAATTCCTAAAATAACTAGACTCTCCTAATTGGTGTTGGTGTCCCAACATTTTTTTGGAATTAACTCATTTCTTCATGAACCTTATGTTCCTATTGTTGACAACAAGGAGTCCGGGGACGATAAAGAATTTTTTTAGAGGTCTTAATGTCTAGGAAACTTCTTATGAGAATTTATTCTTGTGTTTTAAGAAGGATAACTAGGGTTTGGAATAACCATTATTGTGAGTACACATAGCTATTTCCAATGATTTTCATCTTGCGATGAGATTTATTTATTAAAATTCTAAAGTTTATTTGGAAGATGATATTGCAGTATTAATATTTACGGTTTCATGTATTGCAAATTGTTATGGGATACGTGTGCTTGCGTCCGTGAACTATGATTGTCCCATAAATGTCAAAATTTAAGTCTTTCATATGTCATTATTCAAATATTGATAAAACACTGAATGAACTTTTGACAAACAAAAGTTAATCCTGTTATTTCATTATGCAAATAGTGATGGAAGATAGGATGAACTTTTGTTAAAAAGGGTTAAGTCTATTATGTGTCTCTATGCAAATAGTGATGAAAGATAGAATGAATCTTTGAATATTCCGTAGTATTGGTCTTTCCCCGATCCACATCTTTGTGTAATACTGTGCGGCTCCGTAAGTTCTCTTATGTGAGCATTTCCGATTAAACTAATCACGGGTTCTCTTGTGGTTAATTTAATTGAGTACTTTGGATACAAATTTGTGTTTCATGTGATTTGTTAATATCCAAAGAAATCCTTCTTTTCTTGCGAATGTAAGGTCGCTCTTGTTGTTCCTTCGGGAATGACATTTTATGGGGGAGAGTTCTTAATTGAAATTATGCTTAATTTCCAAATCTTTGTGAGGAGTGCGGCTGTGGAATATTATAGGAGTATCTTTATAAACTCCTTGATGAATGCATTTAGTTTCGGCTATATGATTGCATCTAAACAAGTTGATATGTTGTTCTCTTTTGGTCATGAAGTGTCTCTATGGAAATTTCATTAGGATCCCACTAATTTTCATACCTTTGACAATTTTTATTGACAAAAAGAGGGAGAATTAATGTGTAGTTCACACTACAAATACATATGGTTTATGGATCATTATGTAAGGGGGAGTGATTTTCATGTGAGATGAAGTATTGACTAAGGGGGAGTGATACATATCACCATAGTATTGTTGTCAAAGTTGTGATACAATTGAACTTTGATGCTGTGTAATAATACTATGTGAAAAAGTGGGGGTACAACAACCTCACCCAATATTTCGCTTAGAAATATGTATCGACTAACTCCAATATACTTTTAAGAGAATCAACTATATAGTTAGACTCGTTATTAATAAAAAGTATATCAAAGAGGTATATCTCGATTTCTCGATTCAATCCTTACTCAAACAAATAGAAATCTGCTAGCCTGATTGAATACAAGAGAATAACTTGAACGGTACCAAAGACCAATGTTCAAGGATCAATCAATTTCAAATCAACAACCAAAGGTTGGATTTACCAATTGATCGATTCAACGTACAACCTGTGATATTTCAATTATATAACAAAATATAATGCGGAAAAGAAATAACACAGACACCAGAAGTTTTGTTAACGGGGAAACCACAAATGCAGAAAAACCCCGGGACCTAGTCCAGATTGAACACACATTGTATTAAACCGCTACAGACACTAGCCTGGTACAAACTAACTTCGGTTTGGACTGTAGTTGAACCCCAATCAATCTCATACTGATCCAAGGTACAATTGCGCTCCTTACGTCTCTGATCCCAGCAAGGTACTATGCACTTTATTCCCTTAGATGATCTCACCCACAACTAAGAGTTTCTACGACCCAAAGTCGAAGAATTTAATAAACAAATTTGTATCACACTGAAAAGTCTACAAGAATAGATAAATTTGTCTCCCACAGAAATACCTACGAATTTTGTTTCGTCTTTTGATAAATCAAGGTGAACAAGAACCAATTGATATACCGGACTTATATTCCTGAAGAACGGCCTAGAAATATCAATCACCTCACAATAATCTTAACCGACTAGCGAAGAAAGATATTGTGGAATCACAAACAATGAGACGAAGATGTTTGTAACTACTTTTCTATCTTTCCTATCGGGGAAATTAATCTCAAGCCAATCTTACGATTGTACTCACTCACGATAGAAACAACAAGATCATATCATGCAACTACAGAGAAAATAGTTGGGTCTAGCTTCACAACCCAATGAAGTCTTTAAGTCGTTAACCTACAGGGTCTCGATAGAAAAATAAGGTTAAAAGAGAATATACTCAAGGTTACACAACTAGTGTCACACACGAGGTGTGAGGAGTAGGTTTCCCAGTTGCTAGAGTTTTCCTTTATATAGTCTCCAAATTAGGGTTTGCAATCAATGCTACCTTGGTAACAAAGCATCCAATATTCACCGTTACATGAAAACCTGATTAGATTCAAGGTAATATCTTTCAGCCGTTAGATCGAACTTAGCTTGTTATACACACATGAAATGTAACTTCATTTAGGTTTGAGTAACCGTACCTAAATATGTACAAGTCGTTGATTCAACAATAGTTAACCAATGGTTAGCCATATGAGTACTTTCATATGAACCTTATTCATCTTCATCATAACTAGTTCAAATGACTCAAAAGAACTAGTTAGAGAGTTGTTCAATTGCTTAGATCTCATAGAAGTATACAAGACACGATCGAAGCAAAAACAGTTTTGATTCACTCGAATCGATTCATGAACATTATAGCCACGGTTTGCAAAGATTGCATTCCTTAATTTATAAATGTCTTAGTTCACGAATTAAACTGTTTTTAGAAAATAACCCATTTAAGTATGCATACCGGTACGCATACTTAAGTACCCGGACTGAGCTTGTTTTCAGTTCACAAACTCCAGCAGAAATTCACGGGATGTGAACTTCTGACAGCATGCGTACAGGTACGCAGACTTAGCTCCGGTCATCATGAACAAGCAACGTACACATACTTTGGTTCAAGGATTTTGGACTTGCACAAGTACCAATATACATACAATGTTTATATCCAAACATGGTTATATATTCTAAATTCTCATTTGAATCATTGAAACATTCTTAGAGGATGTTATATAGTTGTTATTCACAAAATATTTTTCATCAAAGCGATTTTCGAGTAATTGAAATAACCATCATGACTTTCATCACGAGTAAATATGAACTTGGACAAAACAAAAGCTTATCAACACATATTTAGAGAAATAGATAAGCGAGATAAACTCGGATCGAAATAGCAAATGCGTATAATCGAGGTCTATATAGCAATACGACTTTTGTCTCAAGATATGAGATAGAGTAGACAGACTTTTGAGTGATAGATAAGTTCAAGTCTCCACATACCTTTTTGTCGATGAAGTTCCACCAGTTCCTTGAGTAGTTCTTCGTCTTTGTATGATGAATGTCGTAGAGTCTAGAGCCCAACTACACTTTTTATCCTAGTACGAGACTTAGCTATAAGTAGACTAGAAATCAAGACTTATAGTTTTGGCAACTAAACTTGACAAACAAGCTTGAGATAGCAACGCTTGCGAGTTCGACCGAGCAGTGCTCTAACAATATCCCCCTTTGCCAATTTTAGTGACAAAACTATTAATACATATGGAATACAAAATAAATAAACTTTGTGACTTCTCATCCACATGCTTGATCTCCTTGGTTCTTCAACATTACTCGAAATCTTCGTCACTTCTAAGTACTCCAATGATTCCAAAGATATTCAATGCAGCAACATCATTGTTGAAGATCCGTAGCCATAATGATGAGCATGAAAGTGCGGCGTATTTTCACCCATAAATACATTAGCTGGGACTCATTTTATCATTAATAAACTTATTTTAGTTGTTTTTGGAAGAATAAGCTCTTATGGAGAAAGTTGCTCGAAAAGTGGTTTTTGTACCCCGGAGGACACATGTTATTCAGACTCTCAGTTTTGGATAAGGGATACCTTCTTTACTAATTAACACCTATTTCTATTCACACTCCAGCACTCAGGAAAAGGGGAGACCTTCTTCTTCGTTTGAATATTCAATTTTGGCGAGAAAATGGTGGCAGAATTAGGGTTTGGATTTTGGAGGTGTTCGAGTGAGACTTAATGGCTGAAATTGAATGGGTATCTTCCTTTTGGTTAAACAGTCTTGGTAAGGTCTTTGAACTTGATCGAATTTGGCTACAATGATCGATTTGAAGCAAAAGATAAAAAATACTTTTGGCGGGAAAATGATTTACACCTGTGAAGATTTCTGAAAATTGATTGAAGAGTTATTATCGGGATTTTCTCGTATATTTGGATTAATACAACCCTGTTACGGTTAAACAGGGATAGCAAGTTGTTTAAACTCGAAAAATCAGGAGGTTACGTGGAGTTGGAAGAAAAACAGGTTAATGCACGTTCCCGTGAGATATTTTTGGAGTATGGCTGTATTTTTGGGAAGATATTATTGCAGATTTTCATGGGATTTGAACAAATATTATATGCCCACTATGTACACAAGTATTTTACGTGTTTTGAAGAAGCAGACTTGGTTATTTTCGGTAGTTATCCAAAACAGGGCAAGGAAGATATTATCGGGTGTAATTGATTTGATTCTCTGAGTTATAATAGGAAGTTAGGATTGAAGAGAGGATATTTTCTTAGGATTTTTCTGTCGGATGGAAGTTTTGGGGATAAATCAAACAACTCAGAATCGCGTGAGAATAAAGAAAATATTCCCGAATTTAATGCCATAACTGAGGAGATTATGAGCATTTATTCGAAATATGTCTTGACTGTTGGGTATATAAATGATTCCTAGGAGTCAGAGGGGATATCGAGAGTTGGGAGAAGAACATAGGGTTGCAGAGCAGATTTCTCTGCTGCGGCAGAGAAGAAAAAGAAGAAGAAGAACATTTGACGCCTACTGACTGTCGCAGAGAACTGTCGTTTATTAACAGTACTCGAAACAGTCAGTTTGGCACACTTGTTTTGAATTTGCAACAGTTTCTTGTAACTGTGACCTCTGTAACGCAAATACAGCGTTGCAGATTCATTGTATTATTAGTTTTCTTCAATAAAAACACCATTTGATCTATGAATTATATTTTTGAGAGCGTTTTCATCATGAGAAGCTAAACCCCAACACTGGGATGACGGAGGAAGCCGAACTTCATACATGGGTGAATTTATTTTATTCTTTTATGACTTTTGCACTTATTTTAAATTGATTTATGGTTCGAATAAATTAGTTATCATTTTATTTGATGGGTCATGCTTGCTTAAATGTTTGATGTACCTTGCTTACGATTTATAACTAATATTTTGAGAATCTACCTTGGCAAAAATAAGAGTCCATGTCTTTATTTATTGAGCTATAATTGCTGAAGAATGAATAAATCGAACCCTATGTTATGAATTCGACGAAATCCTAGTCCTAGTAAATATCTTCATCTTGTGACAATATATTGTATATATTTTTCTTTTATTTTAGTTTATTAATTCTTAAAATCAATCTCATCAAGTCCGAGTGAACGACAACTCTATTTACCACTATCTAAAATTCGACCAATTTTTGGCGCCGCCGACGCGGATTTGTTTTTAGATTAATTTTTAGGTTTATTTTTATTTTGTACAGTATTTTCATTTCATTTTAGATTTTCTTTTTTCCTTTTTATGCGTTTTTTTTTTGTATTTCTTTTCAAGGAATTTTTGAGGATGATGACTTCTTCCGAGGAGATGTCACCTAAGATGACGCTGGCGGGATATAAGCGTAGAAAGTCAAAATATCAGGAAACCTCATCTGAGATGACCCTTGCTGAATATTAGCGTAGGCAACGGTATGGAGTTTCTACTCCACATGTGGTAAGTGAAGAATCACCTTTAACAATATATGAGAAGTATTACAAACACACACCGCCTAGTTTGGAACAAAGATTGAGAGTTCTTGAATATCAAAGATTATATGTTGATGATGATGAATCTTGTAGTGACTCTCTGTTCCAAACAAAACATATAGATGACCCTGTGTATGATTGTGTAGATCATTTGCCTAATTCCATAGATAAATCCATCCCACAAGATAATTCACCCAACTTATAGGTTGTTTCTAGACCCTTAGACTTCCAAAAGTTTCCTAATTTAGGGTTAGAATTGTGTGCTTCTAAAGTGTTGTTGGATTACTTTGCATCTAAGTACCCAGAGGACTTGCCTATTCCTGATATCGTGCATGAGCCAATTGAAAATTTCCCAGTCCCAATAATATCCCCATATTATGTTCTTTACACACTTCCTTGTGTAGTAAAAACTTGGTTTGGAGGTAAGTCTATGTTTTTGATAGTTTCAGTGTCTCTGCATCGTGATAACATAAGTGTGAAGCTGTCATTTGTAAATCTTTTATTTTGGGTTGATCCCCAAATTTTCAGGTTGTTAGTTTATGGGGATCCTTTTTGTGCATTCTTGTAGATGTTTTTTTATTTTTTATTTTTTTGTTTACTTTTTGCATTTCCCATCTTAATATTTGCATTGGATGACTCAATTACATTGAGGACAATGTAATTTTTAAGTGTGGGCTAAAGGTTAACTTTTTACTTTATTTTTCCAAGAAATTCCTTGCAAATCATGACCAGCTGCGTAGCGGGTCTGTTCCTTTTTCTTGCATGTTATGACCAGCTGTGTAGCGGGTCTAAAATATATATATATATATATATATATATATATATATATATATAATATGACCAGTTGTGTAGCGGGTCTCTTTCTCTCTTATTATATGACCAACTGTGTAGCGGGTCAATTTTATGTTTTGCTCAAGGACTAGCAAAATGTAAGTGTGGAGGAATTTGATGAGCACGAAAGTGCGACGCATTTTTACCCATAAATACATTAGTTGGGACTCATTTTATCATTAGTAAACTTATTTTAGTTGTTTTGGAAGAATAAGCTCTTATGGAGAAAGTTGCTCGAAAAGTTGTTTTTGTACCCCGAAGGACACATGATATTCGGACTCTCAGTTTTGGATAAGGGGCACCTTCTTTACTAATCAACACCTATTGATATTCACACTCCAGCACTCAGGATAAGGGGAGACCTTCTTCTTCGTTTGAATATTCAATTTTGGCGGGAAAATGGTGGCAAAATTAGGGTTTGGCTTTTGGAGGTGTTCGAGTGAGACTTAATGGCTGAAATTAAATGGGTATCTTCCTTTTGGTTAAACAGACTTGGTAAGGTCTTTGAACTTGATCGAATTTGGCTACAGTGATCGATTTGAAGCAAAAGATAAAAAATACTTTTGGCGGGAAAATGTTTTAAACATGTGAATATTTCTGAAAATTGATTGAAGAGTTATTATCGAGATTTTCTCGTATATTTGGATTAATACAACCCTGTTACGGTTAAACAGGGATAGCAAGTTGTTTAAACTCGAAGAATCAGGAGGTTACGTGGAGTTGGAAGAAAAAAAGGTTAATGTACGTGCCCGTGAGATATTTTTGGAGTATGGCTGTATTTTTGGGAAGATATTATTGCAGATTTTCATGGGATTTGAACAAATATTATATGCTCACTATGTACACACGTCATTTACATGTTTTGAAGAAGCAAACTTGGTTATTTTCGGTAGTTATCCAAAACTGGGCAAGGAAGATATTATCGGGTATAATTGATTTGATTCTCTGAGTTATAATAGGAAGTTAGGATTGAAGAGAGGATATTCTCTTAGGATTTTTTTGTCGGATGGAAGTTTTGGGGGATAAATAAAACAACTCAGAATCGCGTGAGAATAAAAAAAATATTCCCGAGTTTAATGTCATAACTGAGGAGATTATGAGCATTTATTCAAAATATTTCTTGGCTGTTAGGTATATAAATGATTCATAGGAGTCAGAGAGGGGATATCGAGAGTTGGGGAGAAGAACAGAGGGTTGCAGAGCAGATTTCTCTGCTGCTGCAGAGAAGAAGAAGAAGAAGAAGAACATTTGACACCTACTGAATGTCGCAGAGAACTGTTGTTTATTAACAGTACTCGCAACAGTCAGTTTGGCACACTTGTTTTGAATTTGCAACAGTTTCTTGTAACTGTGACCTCTGTAACGCAAAAACAGCGTTGCACATTCATTGTATTATTAGTTTTCTTCAATAAAAACACCATTTGAGCTATGAATTATATTTTTGAGAGTGTTTTCATCATGAGAAGCTAAACCCCAACACTGGGACGACGGAGGAAGCCGAACTTCATACATGGGTGAATTTATTTTATTCTTTTATGACTTTTGCACTTATTTTAAATTGATTTATGGTTCGAATAAATTAGTTATCATTTTATTTGATGGGTCATGCTTGCTTAAATGTTTGATGTACCTTGCTTACGATTTATAACTAATATTTTGAGAATCTACCTTGGCAAAAATAAGAGTCCATGTCTTTATTTATTGAGCTATAATTGCTGAAGAATGAATAAATCGAACCCTATGTTATGAATTCGACGAAATCCTAGTCCTAGTAAATCTCTTCATCTTGTGACAATATATTGTATATATTTTTCTTTTATTTTAGTTTATTAATTCTTAAAATCAATCTCATCAAGTCCGAGTGAACGACAACTCTATTTACCACTATCTAAAATTCGACCAATTTTTGGCGCCGCCGACGCGGATTTGTTTTTAGATTAATTTTTAGGTTTATTTTTATTTTGTACAGTATTTTCATTTCATTTTAGATTTTCTTTTTTCCTTTTTATGCGTTTTTTTTGTATTTCTTTTCAAGGAATTTTTGAGGATGATGACTTCTTCCGAGGAGATGTCACCTAAGATGACGCTGGCGGGATATAAGCGTAGAAAGTCAAATTATCAGGAAACCTCATCTGAGATGACGCTTGCTGAATATTAGCGTAGGCAACGGTATGGAGTTTCTACTCCACATGTGGTAAGTGAAGAATCACCTTTAACAATATATTAGAAGTATTACAAACACACACCGCCTAGTTTGGAACAAAGATTGAGAGTTCTTGAATATCAAAGATTATATGCTGATGATGATGAATCTTGTAGTGACTCTCTGTTCCAAACAAAACATATAGATGACCCTGTGTATGATTGTGTAGATCATTTGCCTTATTCCATAGATAAATCCATCCCACAAGATAATTCACCCAACTTATAGGTTGTTTCTAGACCCTTAGACTTCCAAAAGTTTCCTAATTTAGGGTTAGAATCGTGTGCTTCTAAAGTGTTGTTGGATTACTTTGCATCTAAGTACCCAGAGGACTTGCCTATTCCTGATATCGTGCATGAGCCAATTGAAAATTTCCCAGTCCCAATAATATCCCCATATTATGTTCTTTACACACTTCCTTGTGTAGTAAAAACTTGGTTTGGAGGTAAGTCTATGTTTTTGATAGTTTCAGTGTCTCCGCATCGTGATAACATAAGTGTGAAGCTGTCATTTGTAAATCTTTTATTTTGGGTTGATCCCCAAATTTTCAGGTTGTTAGTTTATGGGGATCCTTTTTGTGCATTCTAGTAGATGTTATTTTATTTTTTATTTTTTTGTTTACTTTTTGCATTTCCCATCTTAATATTTGTGTTGGATGACTCAATTACATTGAGGACAATGTAATGTTTAAGTGTGGGCTAAAGGTTAACTTTTTACTTTATTTTTCCAAGAAATTCCTTGCAAATCATGACCAGCTGCGTAGCGGGTCTGTTCCTTTTTCTTGCATGTTATGACCAGCTGTGTAGCGGGTCTAAAAAATATATATATATATATATATATATATATAAAATATGACCAGTTGTGTAGCGGGTCTCTTTCTCTCTTATTATATGACCAGCTGTGTAGCGGGTCAATTTTCTGTTTTGCTCAAGGACTAGCAAAATGTAAGTGTGGGGGAATTTGATGAGCACGAAATTGCGACGCATTTTCACCCATAAATACATTAGTTGGGACTCATTTTATCATTAATAAACTTATTTTAGTTGTTTTTGGAAGAATAAGCTCTTATGGAGAAAGTTGCTCGAAAAGTGGTTTTTGTACCCCGGAGGACACATGTTATTCGTACTCTCAGTTTTGGATAAGGGGTACCTTCTTTACTAATCAACACCTATTGATATTCACACTCCAGCACTCAGGATAAGGGGAGACCTTCTTCTTCGTTTGAATATTCAATTTTGGGGAGAAAATGGTGGCAGAATTAGGGTTTGGCTTTTGGAGGTGTTCGAGTGAGACTTAATGGCTGAAATTTAATGGGTATCTTCCTTTTGGTTAAACAGGCTTGGTAAGGTCTTTAAACTTGATCGAATTTGGCTACAGTGATCGATTTGAAGCAAAAGATAAAAAATACTTTTGGCGGGAAAATGTTTTAAACCTGTGAAGATTTCTGAAAATTGATTGAAGAGTTATTATCGAGATTTTCTCGTATATTTGGATTAATACAACTCTGTTACGGTTAAACAGGGATAGCAAGTTGTTTAAACTCGAAGAATCAGGAGGTTACGTGGAGTTGGAAGAAAAACAGGTTAATGTACGTGCCCGTGAGATATTTTTGGAGTATGGCTGTATTTTTGGGAAGATATTATTGCAGATTTTCATGGGATTTGAACAAATATTATATGCTCACTATGTACACACGTCATTTACATGTTTTGAAGAAGCAAACTTGGTTATTTTCGGTAGTTATCCAAAACTGGGCAAGGAAGATATTATTTGGGTGTAATTGATTTGATTCTCTGAGTTATAATAGGAAGTTAGGATTGAAGAGAGGATATTCTCTTAGGATTTTTCTGTCGGATGGAAGTTTTGGGGGATAAATCAAACAACTCAGAATCGCGTGAGAATAAAAAAAATACTCCCGAGTTTAATGTCATAACTGAGGAGATTATGAGCATTTATTCAAAATATTTCTTGGTTGTTAGGTATATAAATGATTCCTAGGAGTCAGAGAGGGGATATCGAGAGTTGGGGAGAAGAACAGAGGGTTGCAGAGCAGATTTCTTTGCTGCTGCAGAGAAGAAGAAGAAGAACATTTGACGCCTACTGACTGTCGTAGAGAACTATCCTTTATTAACAGTACTCGCAACAGTCAGTTTGGCACACTTGTTTTGAATTTGCAACAGTTTCTTGTAACCGTGACCTCTGTAACGCAAATACAGCGTTGCACATTCATTGTATTATTAGTTTTCTTCAATAAAAACACCATTTGAGCTATGAATTATATTTTTGAGAGTGCTTTCATCATGAGAAGCTAAACCCCAACACTGGGACGACGGAGGAAGCCGAACTTCATACATGAGTGAATTTATTTTATTTTTTATGACTTTTGCACTTATTTTAAATTGATTTATGGTTCGAATAAATTAGTTATCATTTTATTTGATGGGTCATGCTTGCTTAAATGTTTGATGTCCCTTGCTTACGATTTATAACTAATATTTTGAGAATCTACCTTGGCAAAAATAAGTGTCCATGTCTTTATTTATTGATCTATAATTGCTGAAGAATGAATAAATCGAACCCTATGTTATGAATTCGACGAAATCCTAGTCCCAGTAACTCTCTTCATCTTGTGACAATATTTTGTATATATTTTTCTTTTATTTTACTTTATTAATTCTTAAAATCAATCTCATCAAGTCCGAGTGAACGACAACTCTATTTAGCACTATCTAAAATTCGATCACATAACAATGAGAAAACAATAGCTCTCAATCATTGTTATACAGTGTCATAGTATTATTACACAACATCAAAGTTCAATTAAATCACAACTTCGGCAACAATACTATGGTGATATGTATCACTCCTCCTTAGTCAATACTTCATATCACATGAAAACCACTCCCCCTAACATAATGATCCGGAAACCATATGTATTTGTAGTGTGAACTACACATCAATTCTCCCCATTTTTGTCAATAAAATTGGCAAAGGTACGAAAACTAGTGGGATCCTAATGAAATTTCCATAGAGACATTTCATGACCAAAATAAGATGTTCTTCTACTTTTAGAAGTTCACGGAAATGTTGAAACTTTTTTTTGGGAAGTGCCTTGGTGAATATATCCGCCAATTAGACTTTCGTCTTGCAATACTTGAGTTCTATCTCACCATCTTCAACCGCTTCTCGAATGAATTTATATTTGAGCTTTATGTGCCTTGCACGACAATGCTCCACTGAATTTTTAGACATTGCTATTGCTGATTTGTTATCACATAAAAGGGATAAGCCGCACAAGTTCATCTTAAATCCACCTCACCAAACCCCTTAGCCGAACTCATCATCGGAAACGCATCCTAAAACAACAAAGTAATCAGCATCACCGGAAAGTAATCAACATCACCACGACAAGGTGACTCCAAGCTAAGAATCGCATAGTAAAGCGGATCCTTCCAACAGTCTCGGTTGATAGGTCTTTGCGTATGGTGACCCAAAGATCAAGTCAGGTACCACATAACAATCGAGAAGAAATACTGTTATGCTTCAAAGAAAGATAAGTTATGATTCTAGAGGGTCCCCAATATCAGCAAAAATCTTTCACATAACAAGACTTTGACCCGTGGAGGAAG